>NW_009208210.1:0-19542 GCF_000690835.1 Fulmarus glacialis
CACCAGGCCTTCTCTGTTTGTGAACAGATGCAAGGTATCCCAAAGATTGCTAATAGAAGTATTTATTGTATTGTATAGGCTCTTCTATATCCTCTTTAGGTCATATACAGTGCTAAAGAATGGTTTTATTGAGGGTTTGTAAACATTTTTCTGTTTTTAGTAGATCTGCCTAGAAATCAGCTTGTCATTGATCTGGATATATAGGCCAGGAGAAGGACAAATTACTAAAATAAAAGGGTTGGTTTTGTTTATTTTGGAAGGTAGAATAAGCTGTTTCTTTGTGTGACACTTAAAAAAAAAAGTGATTGTCACTTACTAAGAGGTTTCAGCAATTAAATGTAATCTTTGGTTAACTGAATTTTGTGTAATGTGTTGCAAATCCTGGTGTTAATTGTTTCTGCAATTTATCACACAGATATTTTTACCAAATAAACTGTTTAAATCAGGTAGTGTTGACTACTTTGCAAACAGTAAATAGTTTACAGAAAAAGCATGTAAAATGTGCTATGTGGCAACACTTATAAACTTGCGAGCTGGTACAGGTTTGCTCAGATCTGCTCGTGCCTTGGTTAACATACAAAATATACTAAGATAAAGATTTAAGTCATTTACCCTTGACTAAATAATAGGGCTTGAACTCAGCAGATAACTGAGCTAATTTGGGGGGGGGCTTACCCAGAATTCCTTTGACTGCCTCAGTTTTGTGCCTTTCAGTGAAGATTAACAGTTATCATTAGAGCTTTTAAAAAGTATTTTATATATTGATATATTTTTACAATTTCATTCTTAAGAGTTCTTTGGATATCAGTGGGTCTCACAGGAGCAGAGCAAGTACCTCCAGAAGGAGAGATCTTGTGGTGTGTAGCCTGGAATGAGCTTTGATGTGTTCACATTATAACATTTTCTGTGTCTCCTTACTGAAGCAGTAGTTTGGTGAAAGCATGCTTCTTTATAGAAAACGGTGTTAATTGGACTGCTGCAATGACTGATGTAATCAAACACTTTGTGGTAGCAAGTTTGAGGGCTCAAAGAAAGTGTTAAGTGACAAGTATTCTGTCTTGAAGATAACTTCAAGTTTGAAGAGAATTAGTCTCCCCAGTCTCCTGCTTCTAATGTCCCCAAAAGAGAAGTAAAATAATGTGGCAACGGTTGTATCAACCTTGATAGGTACAAAGATGTTGCTAAAAGTTATGGCAGAAAACCTTTTTTCTCAATTATGTTGCAATGTTATTCCTACAATCAAGGCTGGAATACAAACAGAAATTTTACTTTTTCGGAAGTGGATATTTCAGTATATTTTGTGGTATTCCTAGTTTAGGCAACTTAAATATTTGTTAGTAGACTGTTAAGCTGTTAATAGTTAAGTCAAGGTATGAGTTAAGTGTTGTGATGATAATCATTATCTGAGTGATCTGTCTCCATTCTCTGATAGTAAGGTTGCTTATCAGTAGGTAATAACTAAAGATAAAAACTGTTTTAAAAAAAAAAAAATTACTAAGTTGGTTAAAACTGGTACAGTGTCCTATGGGTTCTCTACAGTAATGCTTTTAGCAATACAAAAGGGTACCATAGCCTGTAAATTACATTAATAATAAATTATTATTTAATATAGTTTGAATATTGGATATACTGGAACTATTGAGATATTATGAAAACAATATGAAATAATATGAACTAAACCTGGCCTATATAAATTTATAAACAAATATAAAATCTAAAATCAGGGAATTTTTGGTGTTAATTTGATCTCTAGAAGGAATTTTCAGACATATCAATAGACAAGAAGAAATCATTTTTCTTGTAACCCTCTCAGTAGTTCTTATGTTGAAAATTACACTGGGTAATATTTCAGCATTCTATTAGTATATCATGTAATGTTCTCAAACTACCTTCAATTTCTGTTTTGGTTTGGTTTTAAGAAAGCTTAGGATGATACTAAGTAACATTTTGGATTGTGCATTACCTACAGTCAGAATAGCTAAGTTATACCTGTGAAATTTTAAATGAACTAGAAAAAACAAGCTTGCTTTGAAAATTTAAGATTGGTATGTTAAAAAAAAAAGTATAAACTCCACAAGCTTTGCCCTTGTTGAGTGACAAGAAACACGGGGACACTGGCTAAGCTGTTATTACAAAGCTGTTTTCATAGGTATTGTTAAGAGTTGCCAAATCTGATAGAGCAGCAGTGTCTTTACACACAGGTGGCTCTTCCATCCCGCTATTCCTCCACTATTCACACACTTGCTCCTTCTGAAAACACCTTTATCCCTCCCTTTCCCCACCTTTGATTCCTCCCCTGATCCCAAGATGCTATTCCCCTGCATCCTGTAGTGTCTTTAATGTCTTCCATGCCCTGTAGGCAGTAAACTCCCTCAGTCTGTAAGGTGCCCTGGAGAGCCCCCACATCGTGATGGGTTTCACATCTCGATAGTGGGGCTGACTGATGGTCCTCTGGGCTCCTTTGACTATGTGGAGATGAGCCTTTTATCACATAACCTAACAAATACTGTCTCAGTTTAATACAAGCTACCGTATGAGACTTGGCTTAACTATTTAAAATTCTGTTCCAAAACCACATGAAACATTTCACGTAACCTACTGCTGTCCAAAATTATCTCACTTTTCAGAAATTGGGATGCTGTCAGGGGAAAAAAAATATTTTTGTATTAAAAGTGTTCCAGCCTCAGAATGTCCTTTAGATTGGATAGATGGAAGTCCTTCATGTATAAATTTTCATAATTAGTAGAATAGGTTTTCTTGTAATTTGCTTTTAAGTCTTTTTAGTCATTCTTTGAAAAAAAAGCTAATTTTTATATCTTTTTTTAACTTCATTATTTTAATTTCATTTTCTTTTACTTCAGTGTGACAGTGCTAAGGATAGATCTACAAGATACTCGGTCCCTGTATGTTAACACTTTGCATGTCTTCGAGTGAAGACTGCTTTTGTGCTTTGGTTTTAAGGTGTAACGACACTAACTTGCTGCTTTAAATTATTGATTTAAAAAATATATAAATTTGTACTATCACACTTTCAGACCTAGAATAGCAGTACGATTCTAACACTTTCCATAGAATGCATGTATAAACTTTCTCTGGGAGAAAATCTAATGAAGTCACATATTACAGACAGCTGTCTTACAGTAAGCGCTTTTTAGTATTTATCTTTATTTCTAAACTTTGTAGTGAAGTGACGTATACAGATTGGACTTGGAAGACATACTGTTTTTTTTTAAAAAGTGTGTATATGCATATATTTGTATTCTCCATTTTCATATAGAAACTTTAACTTAATCTAATGGAAAATTATTTCAGTCCTGAGAAAAAGTGGGTGGTTTGTATACCTTTACTTAAAAAAATTCCTCCTTATTGTTATGAAGCTATAGTAGAGTGCATCACGTTCCTATTGGTATTACACCAAGTAAGATTTGTGTGTGTCTCCTTAAGCAAAGAAAAGCACCAAGTACCACTAAAAGGAACATGCAAGCAGCTTAAAAAGTGGAATTTGTTTAAACAGCGGTGTTATCTGGATTAGCTACAGATAGGCAAACATAATATAGTGCTCAAAATAGTCTGTAATGTTAAGCTTTTTTAGTTTATTGGTTTTACATTTTTTGTGAAGTGTGAACACTGACTTAAGCCAAGTCTGTGTTAATCAGAGATAAGATTGGTTATAGTTTCACTTACCAGTTCTTTTTTACACAGTGATAGAAGTATGGCCTATTATTTTAATCATGTAGTTAGAATTTTCTGTGGTGCTTCTGTTGTAGGTGATAAATAGCTTAAATCCATGTGTTTGACTTCTTTAAATTTTAAGGTTGAAGATGCTGTTATATAGTGGTATTAATTTTCTAAATTTTATCCTTAGAGTCATGCTTACAGTGAATCTTATAATTCAAAGAAGAAAGCTGCTTATTCCCATAAAGATTTATTGGTTAGTCTTCTACTATAATATTTATTATAAATATACTAACTATGTAGAGTTACATACTAATACAGTTATGGATAAATTTATTAGCTTGCTGACATATGCATAAATGTTTTCAGGAAAAAAAAAAACCTCTAGTATTGACCAAATTATGACCTGAAGTTGAGTGTTTGAAACTGTGCTCATGGTAGTGGAATCCCATAAATGGAATCAGCTGAATAGAAATCATGTTCTGCTGGAGGCCTATGGAGGGCTCTTGGAAATACTTATAAGTGGCACTTCTCTGTGTTAAAGTTTATTCAGTCAGGATGGAGATATGTGTTCTATTATTTACACTTCATCCCATATCAGTTAGATATATTTTAGATGTAGGTGTAAAGCAGATTGAATTTACCATAAACATTGACCTTTACCCAGTGAACTGTTGAGAAAGGCATGTGGATTATTGTGATCTGCCAAAAACTATTCTAGAAAGTTCAGTGTGTACCATATGTGAATATAGTGCCAAGAAGTGAAATATTTTTGATACAATTTTTCAGAGGGTTTTGGCACTGATGAAATAGCAGTTGCTCAAGGGTTGGGGGAGTTAGAGCAGCAGCGGATACCTGTGTTGAGACAAGGCTGAAATAATTTTTATATTTACTTATTATTTGTATTACAGCATTTCTCTGTGCACTTTTGAGGTGCTATTTTCCTGTGCCCTCAGTTCTTAAATGAGTAATATGAATCTTTCTGCCTCTTATGGCCTGTTGAGACAGAAAGCACTACTTTCTGAAAGCACTACTTTTTGCCACGTCTTCATCTCTGTTTCTCCTTCCTTATATATGTATATCAAATTTTTCCTTACATATGCATATATATGCAAAGTGTATAGGAATTGTCAAAAAAACAACAGAAATAAGCCAATGTATAATTGCTAGGCTCTCATCATGCGTGCTTGGTGTAAAGAAGAGTGGGTCCATCCCCGATTAAATTCTTAGGAATTTCTGTCCTTCTCTCTCCCCAAATGCTCTGATTCAGGATGGTATCTAATGGGAAAAAAATCAAGCAAATTATTGTACTAATTCTTAGCAAGTTTTGTCAAATACGTTTTTCATGTATTTCATGCTGCACTTGTCAGGGTTTAGATAAATTTTTCAGGGTTTTCTTATTTATTAGGGGAAAAAACCAAAACTATTTTCTCCTTTGGTTGGGCAGGACATTAAAATACAGATAATGCTGATATACAGAATACGTAAGCAGGCTTGGGGTTTTTTGTGCTTTACTTGCTTCAGAAAGTTGGATTTTGGGTTAACCATAGGGAGAATTTTTACAATGTTCTCTACAAGTTGTAAGCTTGGGAACATTTGGGCAATGTTGAGATAGAACTTTTGTTTACAAGATCTACAGATGCAACCTTTGTTTTCTCTTTTCTTTTTCCTCCCCACAGAGTGGAATTTACTATGATCAAAGAAATTATAGCAGCCTTAGATATAGTAAACCAGTTCCTTCCTACTATACTCGGGTCTGTCTCGTCTTCCTATATTTATTTTTTAATGTATATAAAATATATATATTTGGTTTTGCTTTCTTATGCTATAAGAAGTAAACTTCTCTCTCTTTCCTTCTAGAACACTGCAAATTATTACAGCTAATCGTAGTTACAATTGTATTTCTTGCTTTAAGGGTTGCCTTTTATAAAATGAATGGCTAACATGCAAGTTACTCTGTTCTGCATATGTGGGCTTTTAAATTTAAAATAGCTTCTGTTTCATGATTGCTGTATGATATAAAGAAAACAACTAGCAGCTGTGACACTTGCTTTTTCAAAGTCTTGTTTTTAAAAAACAACAACAAAAAGTCTGAAGTTTAGTGTCCATGTACTACTTTCTTCTACAGTAATATAAATGATAAATCAATGGTCTGTCCTGAGATGAGTAGTATCTTCCAGTACCTCCAGCTACTCTCATGGTCAGGTTTAAATAAGTAGCTGAGGAAATTTGTGTTTTCTGGAAACTACTTAATTTCTTATCATTCTCTTCTACAAATCTTCTGATAAAAATACTAGATTGCTTTAATTAATGTTTTAGATTATGATTTCAAAGATAATGGGTTTTCTTGGAATGTTTATCCACACTTTTCTTAAAGTTCCTGTCTATTATAGATGTAAAATTTAGTATTTCGATCTTTTAGAACTTTTGGGGAATATAGAGCAATAGATAAAAAAATTTAATGTATGCAGAAAAAGTGTTTCTTGACTTTTTCTATTCTTCACACTGCAGTCGTCTTCTCTGTACAGTGATCCAGTGGCAACAACTAGGAGTTACAGGGTTAGTACAATGTAAAATAATATCTTGCTTATCTTTAGATGTTTGAAAGGCCCTCAGAAATATAAAATTACACTTCTCTCCATAGGTGTCTCCTTCTGTAAACACTGGTTTGATAAGAAGTATCAGTTTGGTTCGTAAGCGCCATTTGCATGGTTGCCTTAAATTTGTATTGTATGGCCATGAGGCTTGACAGTATTACATGTGCATTTTTTTCATATTTTTAAATAAAGCTGCAGCTTGTGTGCGTCATTTTGTGGAGGCATTCACTTTAATGTTTTTAACATTGTTAAATTGCCTCTTTAAAGTATTTTAGTAGTTGCTGTTTTGCTGATCTTTTTACAGACAAGCATAAAGTTTATGAATACAACAATGATACTGAAGAACACTGGGGTTAGAACAAGTTAATCCAAGCATAATAAGTAACAACTGCATGTATAATACTAAAAAAAGTATTTAAAGAAGTTAAGCTAAGTGCTTGAACAGGAAAAATCACTGTCAAGAGATTAGAGATTTGTGGTAAATACACTTTAAATACTTTCAAATAAGATGCCGTATTTAAACTTAAAAATCATACAAAAATGTAATAGGATGAAAAGCTAATCTGTATCTTTACAAAATAAAAAGTAGCTACAAGTGCCATAAGAATGGCTAAGATAGCTCTACAAAAAGTTGTCATCTTTAAAAAGTGACATGCATGCCTGAAACTTTATGCCTTTTGCTGCTACAATAGTTCAAATCCAACTTATACTGCCATTTAGAGACGTGCTAAACCTATGTAGAAAATCGTCAAGTATTCTTATGTAATATTTTTACGTAATTAGTGAGGTCTTGTTCTGCACAAACAGAGATAATTTATTTTTTTGGCTTTGTGCATATTCTCAAGAAAACATTAGAAGATCCAGTGAGAGAACAAGACCATAATGGCTATTACATATGATTCTAATATACATATAATTGTGATTTCTACTAGAGATCTCTTCATAGGTAGAGGGAAAGCAGCATGAAACTGTAATTTTTTTTTTTAATTGTGTTGCCCAGAGCTGCTTTTATTATCCACTGCATAAATAGATTTCGGCCTTGCACCTTAGAATCATAGAATCATTTAGGTTGGAAAAGACCTTTAAGGTCATGGAGTCCAACTGTAACACATTCTCCTTCAGGGAAACCTGCATGGGTGAGGACAAAGTAAAACTGATAAGTATACAATATAGGTTCAGTTCCCAGGGTGGATTAAAACTTCTGAAGGCTTCAGAACAGTGAAAACCAAATTGCAATTTAAATATTCAATTTAATTTTCTTCTGAAAATAGTTAAGACCTGATTTTTTTAAACTATTTGGCTATTTTCCAAGAAAATTCTTAGATTTATATTTGGAAATAGACATCCCTAATAGTAGGAGCAAATGCTGCTGGAAATTTTTAAAAATTGTTCATCTTTTTGAAAAGTATAATGTCAACTAGAAAATGTGTAGATGGGATAAGATAGAGTACATTACAGTGCATAAAAACTAAAGTGTATAAGAGTGAGGCATAATTATTTCTGAGACTGAATATAAACAGTATTTCATTCCCTCTTTCTCAGGCATCTTTGTGTGGTGATGGATTACGTAGCTCATATAGTTCTCGCACTGTAAGTGTAATAGGCTTTTGGTTGTTTCTTTCATTATCTTTGTTTTCTGGAGACAATTGTGAAAATTGTGAAAATTTCCTTCATAACTTTTCTTTAGCCATCTGAATACAGTTATTCTTCAAGAGCAAGCTCAGTTCGAAGTAGTCCTGTGGTGAGCGTTCCTCTTGCATGATTTGCTGAATGCTTTGATACTAACACACAATGATTATGAGTATTTACACTGGGGATCATTTTACTGACCAACACACAGACTCTGTTTTTCAATTCCGCATCAAAAAAATGTAATTTGTCAAAATGTGATTTTTAGCAAGATGTAAAGTTTTAGCAGGAAGACAGTAAAGTGTAGAAGCAATAAGGAATTTGCTTTTCTAAACATCTTTTAAATGTTTATAATGCATGTAATTGGAAGCAATTGGAAACTGGAGTGTAGTATGTTGTTGGAGTTACCACCTTACATCATAGTTGGGCAGGCACATGAAACTGTTACTACAATACGTGTGAAAAAGGCTTTCTTTTCGGGAAGAGGACTAATGCAAACTTTGTTATATCATGTAGTAAGAAGTAGCTAGCTCATTTTTATGGTGACCAGTATTCAAAACCGAGAGAAATTTGTTTCTGGATCTGTATTGTATTAAAAGGGTCATTGCAAAGATGGCTTTTCATCCTGCAAAGTGATTTTAAATAGTTACACCCTGTTTCTGCTGCAGAACAACTGTCTTAGTTTCATTGGTACAGCTGCTTGTTTGTCAGTGTTCTGGTATAGGTTAAATTGAAATGTTCTGCCCTCTTTTCATTTTTCACATATTCTTAACAATGTTATAGAAACTAAACAAATAAAAACAGATTTGTTGGAGACTGGATGTTTTTAGCTACAAAAGATGTCAGTGTGAATTTTTGAGGGGGTAGGAAAAAGAGAATGTCGGTGTTGCTTTATGAAGTTCCAAAACCTAAGAGGTATTAACATCTACCTCTTTAGTCTCTTGAACTGTGAAAATACTACTTGTCTCCTTAGTTTCTCTTAACATTAAGATTCATTTCTTAAAAGTATGTACTTTATACATATATAGGAATATATATATCAGTTCTCAGTATGTATATGTGATACCAGTAATGCCAAGGTACCATTCACTCACACTAGTGAATGTTTAATAGAGTTCAAAGTATTTGTTTAACGAAATAATTCTGAAAAGGGTATTGAGCAGATGAGGTAAAAATCTTATTCATAACTTAACTTTCACTTTCTACTGCTTCTATGGTCAATATTTTGGTTTCACTCTGGGAGGTGCATTGGAAGTCACTCAGTACTCACTGGAAATTGAAAGACGAAGTAGGAGAGAAGACGGAAACAGTAGAAAACACTGGTGAAAAACTGGTGCTTCTCCATCTTAAACTGTATTGGTTTTGATAAACCCATTGAGAAAGATATTAGAAGTGCAAAAGGTATAGAAGGAGGAACAGTAAGGTTTATCAGACATACGAACTTTTCAACAACAAAGATAAGTTGGTTTTGAATGAAAAAGAGCTCAGTGTTGTCATATATTGTTTGTAGCCCCTGAGTTGTTTGTTCTTTTGCTGTAAGTGTAATTCATGTAAGTAGAATTCTGTTCAGCATCTTTATACTTTGTGAAATGTAAGTGAAATAAGAAAGTTTAGCCAACTTTCTGACTGGGAAAATTTATTTACTTTGTTATTTTTTTAAAAAAAAGATATTATTTAAAATGTAGATATAGTTATAGCTGGAAAATTCTTTGTCAGAGAAATGGAACGTAACCACGCAGTGACAAAAATACAAATTCTGTAGTCCTAAACACGCATAATCTGAGACAGGTGTTCATCAGCAAACTGTTTTATATGTAACTGGTCACTTTTACATAAAAAACATCTCACTATCTTTTAATCAGAATAAAATGAGACTACATCACTCATGTACTTCAAGTACAAAGAAATTAAGAATTATGTTTTACAATGGTGAAAATGGGATAAGGACATATATTTTCAAACTGTTCATTTAAAGATTTTTCTTTCATGTAACTTTTAAAACTAAATATAATGTTCACAGAAACTTTCTGCCTTTTGAAGTAGAATGTTATCAATACAACACTTGATAAACCTACTCTTCTCATTAAATACTATATTTAATGTGCATAATGTTTTCTCGGTTAATTATTTCATTTGCGTTCCCATGGCATTGTAATGACTGTAATGTGGTTAGATACATTTTGCCTTTTTTATCAGTGATGTGTAGCACTAGCACTTTTTCCTCACCTTTTTAGGTGCCTCTCTGACATATAGCTTTGGGGAGTAAGCTTGTCTTCTATTGTAAGGCCTCTTAAAATTATGAATGAGAGGAAGCCCAGATCATATTCATAATTAGTAATGTTAGGATTGTGTTGATTTGAAGAAAAGACAACATTTGTAGAGAAAAATAACAACTTTTATTTATCAACTTCTGTTTTTATGATCTACAAACCTTTTTTGAAAAAAAAGGTAATTTTTGTAGTTTGTTTGGCACTACATTAGTACTAAACCCTTTTGTATCTCTGTATTTTTTTATATTACTCCAAATGAGGAGAATGAATTAATAACAAATGTTCATTGCTTTTAGTCTTAGATACTGTAAACTATAAAAATAATAAATATGTGAAGAGAGTGTTTAAAAACAATGTATATGCTGACTAAAGTATTCATATCAGTGTGGCACACGTTTTATTCATGTAGACACATTTAAAATAGCAAAAATCTAAAAGAGTAATTAAGATTTTACAACTGTTAAACTGCTAGAAAAGCTAGAATAAATTGCAGTAACGGAGATCTAAGTTAGGATTTCCTGTTTGTTCTTTTTAAATAAACTTCTGTTCATTCTGTGGTATCATCTTTAGTTCTTTCACCCTTCTCCTTATCTTTTGAAGTCCTCTGATTTTTCTGATCAAAGTGAAACTGCTGCTGACTATTTTAGTCGTTCCAACCGCAGGGGAAGCATTGTTTCCGATGCAGATGATGTCCAAGGTTTGAATAGTGTGAGTGTAATGCTTGTTGTTACACTGTGGTGAATACAGCAGACTTACTAACCATGGATTTTCTTTTCATACTCTGAAAGAGTAAATACTGTAAAAGCATTCAGAGTTATTTAATGGCAAATAGATTTGTTGAGGGGCTGGGGCCATTTTTTGTATAAAAATGCCTGGAGTCTGAATTTTTAAAAAGCATGCTGCTTTATTTATTATAAAGGGGATTTTGCCTGTTGCTAGAAGCATGTGATAAGTTTTAACACTTCACATTTTTTGTGTGTGATAAGCTTAAGCATCTCTTAAATGTAAAATGTTGAGTTTTTTCTTGTGGAAATTAACAATGTCTAGGTCTTTTGTGTATTTTTGGAATACCACTACTTGCTTTAGTGACAAAAATAAATACTTAAAACTGTGCCCTTGTTTTAGTGGTCATTCATCCAGGATGAGATTTTGTCAAGATCCATTACTGGAGCACTCATTGTAGGCTATACTCTTGCACTGAATCCTAAGTCAATAGAGCATGTTACAGGAAAATTATGATGGTTTTCTTGTGCATCCCTTTAGTCTGACCTTTGTTTAAAACAAACCTAGCTGCCTTCTCTTTATTACTGCTATAAGTTCTAGAAGTTCTTGTTACTTGCAGTCAAAACTTTTGTGCTTAATAGGGGAAAAAATAGGGAAATTTCTGTTCTTAGGCGTGTCTTTGAAGCCCATGGAGTAGGAGGAGAGGTTGAGAGGGCTTATTTAGTTGGGCAAAAGGGCTGCTACGTGGTGATCAGCAGCCTGCAACAGCTTGATTAGGTAAGAGTCAAACTCTTCATATCCATGCCAAGCAGTGCAACAAGGGGCAGCAGCCTCACACTGCAGCTTAGGAGGTTCAGACAAGCCACTGCAAGAAGCTTCAGAAGGAGGTTAGAGTTGCGCTCTGACAGGTTACGGCAAGGCTGGAGAACCTCCATCCTCAGGAGCTGGTGAGGCTTAGCTAGATAAAGCCACAGCTAACCTGGACTGTTGGCAGCAGTTCTGCTTTGGAAGGGAGGCTGGACTAGGTGACTGCTAGAGTACCCTTACAACCACTGTTTCTGTGATTCTGCATTTAGATGATTTAATACTCTTATAGTGCTATATAACTTGTAATAATGCATGGTATTCATCATCTGTACATGCTCAAAGTGTATCATAGACCAATCATTTCTCCAGTTTAAATTTTAGCTTTTTTCCTCTCTAATAAACCTGCTTTTCTGAAATTAATGCTCTGCTAAAAGAAAATGTGGAGGCTGAGATTGGCAATTATGCTACTTTCTCAGTTGCTTTTATTATCATCATGATTATGTATTATTAGATTCCAAAATTATATTTTTAAGTTATTCTAAATGGATACTTCAGACCAATTGGATTCTTAACATCATTTTACCTTCACAGTGGTGACAAATATTTGCAATTTACAATTTCAGTACATCTTTGGAGATGGTGAATTTGCCATGGAAATGCAATGTTGCTTTTGTAGAAACCACAACAGAAGGAAAGAGAAAGACCTCATAAAGTAACATTTGTTTCTAGTGTGATTGTAGCAGACTTACAAATCTCTTGTCCCTGGGCTAGGAGAACAAGAAGTGGTTTTGGAGAAGCCAGATATCTGAGATACCATACTCAATGTATCATACTTGTTTTAGGAAATTTGGCGACATGTTAATGTCTTCATTTAATTCCACCTATTTTGATTCATAGAAATGTACAAAATACAGAAATCTACACTCTGATATTGCAAACTTACAGTTTCCTAAATAAGAAGTGGGGGCTGGTAGTTCTTTGCTTAGGCTTCAATAAAATAGGAATTGAAATTATTTTGTAGTTTGCTGTTAATTAGTACACTTTAGTTATGGGCTTTTACCTGAATTGTTTTTGTCCTGATGTAATTGCAGGTTTCACCAAAGAGATTGAAGGAACAAATGTGTTTTCTAGTAACTAGGACATTCATACTGGCGTCACTGACTGAAGTGCACTTGCATGAAGCTTCATGTTTGTTATGTCACCAAGTGTTGTAGTCACTACCCTGTTGAAATTTAAAATAATGAAACGTGTTTTGTTGATCAGTACTGTAGTATTGGTAGTGACTTTTTAAAAACTTAAAAAAGAAAAGTTTCTGGCTTTTTCTTTACAAGCATTCATTTATTTTGCGATTGAGGTAAAAACTACTTTTCCAGGCTGACTATTTTTCTTCCTGTCTTGATCTATGCTAACTTCTGGAATTTCTTACTTTATTTTCATTGTTTCATTTGTCGTTCTTAACTATTTCTAAATATCTTTGAACAGAAGATGGTGATTCAGTAGTCCCTCATTGCAAAAAGTGTATTGCGATCACTTTCCCTTTTCTCTTTCAGCTGGAAGAAAAGAGTGAAAAATCACATTCAGAAATATTTTCAAGGGTAAGAGTTTTTAATTTAAAAATTATTGAAAGTCAGTGTTCAGCCATAAATTTACAAGTATTAAAATAGTTCCAAAAGTGTAAATGCTGTGTGATTTTTAGTAGAGTGTATTTTAGTCATTTTTAAGATTTTGCAAAGATGTATTTTTAGACATATTTCTTATCTACAAAATTAATGCTTTGCGTCTTCTATTTCCTAAGGAAAGAATTTTAATCTTTAGTTTACTTCTAGCAAGTATTAGTTTTTTATAGAATTTATTTTCTGTGTGAGAAATACTTAGCAGGAAAGGTTGAATTTTAAGAGGCTAGGGCTATAAAAATTCATATGCTAGATTCCACTGGAGTCTTTCTTCTGAATCCTGGATGGCAGAAATTACAATTTTTAGAAATATTTTAAACTGCTACAGTTTTTCGGCACTAACAGCCTCCTTATGAAAGTCTTCTGAACAGAAGACTCAAAACTGTAATGTTGATAACTGATAAGTCATCAAAGAGAAACCAACATTTCACCAAGAACAAACAAAAGTGCTGGAAAATAATCAATGGAAAAATATTGTCTATAAGCTAATATTAACAAATGGTAAAAACGAGAGAAAAGTGTTCTATGAGTGTGAAGCAATTAATAAAGTCAAGAATCCCAGAAATGACAGTATGATTCCTGATACAGTGTTTTTCCCTTTTTAAGCCATCATCTCGCAATTCAGTAAGTGCAACTCCTCTGAGTGGCAACTCATCTAGGAGAGGAAGTGGAGACACGAGCAGTTCGGTGGATCCTGATGCCTCCCTCAGTGAATTACGGGTAAACTGCATTTTCAGAGAATTTGGAGCTAGTTTGTATTTGTGGTTAGGAGGAATTTTTCTTTGCTACAGAACCTCTGGTTTCTTAATAGTAAGAAAAAGTTATGAGGATGTAATCTTTCATCATGAAAGATTTCTATATTTATCTTGGTAATTGTATTTGTTGTGTTCATAAATATTTATGGTGCTAACAGTTTAGCTTATATTAAAATAAGATTTTGTTTATGTTGAATTTGAAACAATTCTGTCCTATTTGAGATGGCTTGGATTCAGGGATATAAACAAAATCTTAATTTCCATCAAGTTGTGAATTAATTATAATTTCTGTGAATTATTGCACGCTTTGGCATTTGACAGAAATGCATGTAGACCTTTTAATGCTTTTTTGACTATAAATTATTTCCCCATACTTCTTATGCAATGGTTCATTCCTATGTCCTGCAGGATATCTATGATCTTAAGGACCAGATACACGATGTAGAAGGGAGATACATGCAGGGACTTAAAGAACTAAAGGTATCAGGGCTCCTCCCAAGCATGCATTCTGTATGGGTATTTTTGGGTAATGGAGATATCACTGGTTCCACTAACTATATAAGGCTTTACTAACAAGTTTTTAAATTTCTTTCAAGCATGTATCTAACTTTTAATGCATACAGAGCATCAGCTTAAGTTTGTCATGTGAGTGAATTATTAAGATATGATTTAAATGTACGTGAGATAGTATATGTTAATTATCTGGTTTATGTTAAAATAGTATTAAACTTTCATATTTTTAGCAGGTGTTTTCTGGTAAGATAATGAGAGGTTTAATTTATATTTTTCAGAGTTTTGTTAGCAAATAAATGGATATTCAAAATAATTACTGTGTATTGAATGGGGAAGAAAGAAATGGGATACAGTTATGACAAAGAACTTAAGAAATTAAGAATTACTCTTCCAAGTTTCAGCAAATACTACATCTTATAAAGCAAAACCAAAGTAATAATTTTGAAAGATGTGCTGAAACTAATCTGGGCAGGCATATTGCTTGTAGGAGAAGATTAATTTTGTTTTAATCCTTTGCCATTATGAAAGTTTTTTTTATGCTTATGGTTTACATTCCCATTATCTTTGTCTAAATTATAGGCTGGTATTTTCAGTATTAGGTTAATGAGATTTGTCTGTATTTTGACTTGTTTAAATTAGTATGTATGCTTTTCTTTGTAAGTTTTCACACAATTGACAGTTTGCAGTTAAAGTATGATTATTTTCCTCTCTTCTGTGTTGAAGGGAAACTGAATACAGTAAATGATGTGGCTTACAAATCTTTTTGTTCTGTTCTCTTTCCTGTTATCTAATTGTGAAGGGTTCCATGTAAAAGTAAAGAGATCTTTCCATATTTGTTTTATATCCATACAGAGACTGAATTTAATGAATGCTGCTTGTACTAGAGCATGTAACAGTGATGTATTTAACAGCTTCCTTGAATTTCCTTGATTAAACAACATAGTATAGTAAAGAGAAAATACGTAATTTGAGCTGTTCAGTGTAGCAAAAATTATTTCCTCTTTAGAGGATAAGTAACTTTGAATCTGATAGCCATATGCTTAGATGAAGTGTGTCTTGTTTTAATCATATTGCCGTATGAATATTAAAAGGACTTCAAAGAGCAGTAGATTACAAGATTATTAGACATAGCTATGATTGTACTAAATTTGAATAAAACATGAGATTGCTTCATATTTTCAGAATAGATCTAACTCTCACACTTGCATGTTTGCTAGCATCTCATGACTACTGTTCCGAATCATTACTAATGTGCTATTATTTATTGTAATCCTTACAGTTACCAAAGAGCACAGGTGTGCAATAGACAGTAAGATCTTGATCTATGCTTGACTTACAAAATTTAATTGTATTTTTTGCTATTGTTAATACTGAGTAATATGTTCCCAAGTTAATTTGCCTTCTATAGAGATTCTTTCAGGAACCCTTCTTTCTAATTAAGAAGGTATTGCCTTTTTCTCAACTTCTGCTTTAGCAGTTTTGTCTTGTGTATGTGAGAAGAGTTACTAGGATACCTGCTTTTACACTTCTTTTACGTGTTTTTTCAGTGGTTGAGTAACAGTGATTTGTAATCACGCTACCTTCATATCTCTGTGGTTGACCATCCCTTGTGCTGCTAAGAGTGTGGTTTTTACCTGGCTACCAATCTGCTGGCTGTCAGCAGAATAAACTCTAATGTGGATACTTCTGATTTAGTTACGTCTTAAAATCTTTTCATGTCTCAGTTTGATTCAGTTTTGTTGATTCCTTCTACATTCCCTTGCATCAACTAGAAAGGAATCCTTTTTCTTTCCTCATAACTTTTCTTTTATGCAGTTAACAGAGCACTCTCTTTATGTCTGCTGGGTTTAATCATCCTGTTCTAGCCAAGCAGGCTAATTTGCATAGCCCTTTGGCTTTACTGATAGAATTGTGGGTGGTATTTCTTCATAGCTTTAGGTTATGTGCAGAGCCTTATTATCCATTTTCATTCCAGCCTATTCCCACTGCTTCATCCTTAGGCATCCCACTGCCTCGTTCAAGTGTTTCAGAAATTCTTCCAAACCCGTATTATTTCTCACCAAACTGGAAGATTACTGAAACTACATGGAATTCTTGAACCACAGGGAACATGTGTAATACTTTACTCGAAAAGAAGGAATGGTTCCAAAGAAACCTTAGCAATGTTCCAGTTTTTTAACTGGTCAGAGACTCTTGGGCATAGCTTGGTTTCTTTCTGGGAAGCAATTCTCACTCTTCTGTCTCAAAATCAAATTATTCCTTTTCCATAAGTGCAGATTTTTTTCCCCCACTAACTTGTTGATTAATGACATTTTAATCCAATCTTTTAAGCCCAACCTAGTCACCTCTTTAAGGCTGGAGTCCTGGAGCACATGGCATACAATAAGAGGTGGAGACAACTGGATTTGATAAGTCTTTGGGGGGGTGGGCAGCAGTATCATTGCTTAGGCAGTTTTCAGCTGCCTAATAGGAGGCTATAGAGAAGACAGGGCAGACTCCTTTCAGAGGTGCACAGTGACAGGGCAAGATGCAACAGCCAAAAGTTGCATTGTAAGGGCAGAAATTCCAATTAGACTTCAAGAAAAAGACTTTTCACAAAGAAGACAGTCAAACACTGGAACAGGTCGTCCAGCCAGTTTCTGCAGTCTACATCTTGGAGATACTTAAAATGAACTGGAGATGAGCTGTGAGCAGCCTGATCTTGGTTGGCTCTGTTTAATTAGGAGATTGGACCAGATGGCATCCAGAGATCTCTGCCAACCTAAATTACTCTCACAGAAACAATCAAATTGGAATTTTTTCCTAGTTGTACTTTTCATTAAACTTTGTATTTCCCCGTAAAAAGACTATAGCATTCATTTTAATCCTAATATTTTCCTTTTTTCCTCTAAATTGAATTATTCTTTGAAAGTCTTTGGAAGGTTTACTGTCTCTGGCATTTTGTTTTACCAATATTTACAAGATTTGTCATGTTTACACCATCACAAAAAACGTTTTTTGTGGTTTTAAGCTAAAACATAATAATTACTTGAATGCACTTACATGTGTTCTTCATTTTTTCACTTTCTTCTATCTTACTGTGAATCTTCTTTGCTGTTTGCTATTTACTGCTTCCGAGATGATAATGGTACCTTTCTTACCTTTTCACTATTTATACTATCTTGTCTCTTCTGATCTGTAGTCTCTCAGGATATGTCTTAAGTTTTTTTTTTTTCTGGGATTTCTAAAATACTGTTTTTCTCCAGCACAAAATTCCAGAATTTAGTGAATGGAACATAGAGATATAAATATATGTGACTATGATAAAATTATAAAAATTATATAAGTTAAAATATGTACTTTAAGGACAGCTTTCTCAAAATGGAGATTTATAACATGGAATAGGGTCTTGGGGGTTGAGTTTTTTAGGTTTTCTTAGGAAATTTAGGTTGATACCACGCTCTCCTCTAATATCTTAGTCCTTAGTCTTACTGTTCTGTTTTCTAGAAAATCCAAGCCTGGTGCCCTTCTTGTGCTTGTACTTCTACTGTCATAATACAAATAATCAAACATGGAGGTTAGCTACCTATGCCTTCAAAGAACAGATTATATGAAATACTAGGGGATTTGTAGTAGGGCACAGATCTACTTTGGAAAGGGAATAGCATAATAGTTCTTTTTCAATTCTAAAATTAGGACTCAAACTCAACTTTTCTATTTTTAAAAGCATGCATATTGAAATCATTGCACGTTTAAAAGTGTCTGGAGTGATAGTTGTTTGAATAGTTAACATTTGTTACAGTACTGAGAAAAAAATAATAGGATAAAATCATTTTGGTATATGATTTGGTATATGAAATGTGAGAGGATTGGATAAGAGGGTATATAGCAAGGCATATGTGCACCTTCAGGTAGAGAATCAAGCATGTGAATCTTTACATGCAATTTTTTTTTTAAATCTTAGTAAGAAATAGAAAGACAAAATGTCTGCTTAAACAGAGAATCATTGTTACTTAAAAAGTGTGACTACCTTAAAACTTTGAGATATAGAGCACTAAATAATGAGCATTAAGTTAAAGCTACTTTTAGAGGTATTTCTGTGATCTTTTTTAGTCATTTAATTGTTTGAGTTCTCTCTGTCAGATTTGTTGCCTCATTCTGAAGTGTTTCTTGTGCATGCACTGAAAATACAATAAAGTTGTGATATTACTTCTTTATCCCTGTGAGTTAAGTTGTGAAGGTAGCAGAGTAGAAAATGCAAGTGGAATATTATGTAATTTTCATACTTTTGTAATGATAACTTTTCATTGCTGTTTATGACTTAACCTGAATAATGGAAGTTGAACTGTGACTTGGTATTTCTAAAGAGAAGACATGAATACTAAGTCAGAAACAAAAATGGTTGCATAATTTTACTGTATAATAGATAGCACTCTTCGGCATTATGGTGGTATTTCAACATTATAACAATGCATCAAAAAGTTAGACTAATAAGCCTTTCTACTATTTATAGGATTCACTAGCTGAAGTTGAAGAGAAGTACAAGAAAGCTATGGTTTCCAATGCTCAACTAGACAATGAGAAAAACAACTTGGTTTACCAAGTGGATACTCTAAAGGATGTCGTTGAGG
This sequence comes from Fulmarus glacialis, assembly GCF_000690835.1. Classification (NCBI taxonomy): domain Eukaryota; kingdom Metazoa; phylum Chordata; class Aves; order Procellariiformes; family Procellariidae; genus Fulmarus; species Fulmarus glacialis. The sequence goes on from NW_009208210.1 coordinate 19,253, forward strand.
AGAAGGAAGAACAGATAGCAGAGTTCTATAGGGAGAATGAAGAGAAGTCAAAGGTACTGATTTTTAAAACTTTTTTTTTTCTAATTATAAAGATAAACTATAGAAGCCTGTACTTCTTAGTAAGAACAGTGGAAAACTTTCGAATTAGTAGAAAAGTCTATCTATCTCAGTGGCTAAAGATGTCTTGAGTATTGTGGGTTTTTTTTAAAAAAAAAAACAACCATCCTGCCAAAAAAACCAACCAACAAACCAACCCCCCCCCCAAAACAAACCCAAAACACATCCCACCC
>NW_009208211.1:0-2728 GCF_000690835.1 Fulmarus glacialis
GGCTCCGGCTCTCCCTCGGGGGCCGCCGGCATTTCTTCGCGGTGTTATCCCAAGGCGCCCGGCAGGGATATGTACACGTCTTAAAAGGTGGGCTTTCATTCCGAGTGGTTTTATTTCTACTGAAAAATAACAATAATGACCCGAAAACAACAGGAATAAAGTACACGCGCGACGCAGTTTCCAATAAAATTTCACGCGGCTGGAAAAAGTTACTGGTAGTTTGGATTTCTGCTTTCTCACTTTGATCTCCAGGAACCTACATCAAAGATAACCACGATCGGCAGCTGCCGTTTTCTCTGAGGCTACCTATAGCCGCAGCATTAACCGAAGCGGAGGACTGATTTTGACTTTAAATCAGCCATGCGGCTGTGGGGATGTGCGTTGCTTTTTGATAAAGCAGCTTTCCTAGACCCTTTCTGGCAGCGCTCACACCGATGTGTGAGAATCAGCATACCTTTCAAGTGCTCCGAAGCGTGAATAACTCCCCGCAGCAGGAGCCACCTCACTTATCTAATCTCTTCCACATGCTACTGCGGGAAAGCGACACCAAGTACGTGTCCACTTCAGCACTAGCTGCGATGCCGTATTTTGTCTTTTGGAAGTTGGCCAGCACAGATACAATAGCTATGGACAGAAGAACAATTACAGAAAATACTATTTATTGATTCATTATCTTCAGCTTCCTTCCATCCACGGGCTCACACACATGTAAACCCCCTCTCAGAGCATCTTTGCAATGCTCTCACACAGTCCCTTTGCTATCACTTACACAGGAAAGAGGAGAAACAGCACATTGTTCTTTTTTTCCCCCTACAAATTCTATTTGAAACTTGTTAGGAATCTCCATTTTTAAATCCAGACTGGCTGATTTACTGTTTCCCTTGCTACAGAAAAAGCCTACTAAATACATCACTTACAACTGGCTGGCCATTTTTTGACTAAGCATTATTTCTTTAGAAAATACCAGCTTGTCAAAACTGAAATGCTAGGCTCCAGACGCAGAGGGGTGGTCCCTCCAGCTGAATTCTGCGGGCCTGGTGACCTGCAGGGGACCTGCCGGGTTGTAGGGCTCCTGCCCGGGAAAGGGAAACCTGGAAGCCCTGCCAGACTGAGTCCTACATGAAACGCCCAACAGTTCCTAGACTCTCTGCCCTGACCTTCAACTGAAGTAGGACTCTGGGTTAAACTACTCCTGAGAGACCCTAGGTTTTCCTGTGGTATCCAATATCTCTATCACAAAAAGACATGGAATAAATGGGGATAAACCTCCAGGATCCATCCCTCCAGGGAATCCACTGTGGTAGTATGGAGCTCTGCATGAACTAACTTTTTTCTTCTGAATTAATACCTCTGTATTTTCTCAGGTTCCTTGATAGGTTTTGCAGCCAATACATTGCTACCACAGCTGTATTATTTTGGGGACCCATGCCAGTGCATATGAAGCTACCTAAGATACAAATTCATTTTTGGATCATCTTCAGAAATTACGTAGAAAAGCTATAGAGTTGGGGATGATTCCCAGAATAGCTATACCTGTAGGCTAATAATTCATGAAATGACAGGAGACATGTGATATTCTCAGTCACAGCACAAATCAAGAGCCACTCTACTGAAATTGAGGTGCTTATATACTGCTGGGAAAAATAAGAACGGAATTTAACTTTAAACATGAATCTTAATAACAATATTTTTGCAGGAAAAAAAAAAAAAGCCTTTGGATAGGCAAACATCGTACCAGCGATAGTGCAAACAAGAGTACTGATTCATGCGTTTTGACTTTGGAAGTGCCTATGCTGCAGAACGCAGCAGTGTGAAATGCTGCCATCAGTTTGACAAGCAGCATAAACATGTACATGCTATCCTTTATGATTGAAAAACTGTGCATCAATTAAATAGAGAGGGGAAAAAAAAGAAAAAAAATGTTCTGCTAATGTCTAGTATGTGGCATATAAGCTATGTGACACTATTTGTAGGTACTGTCTACAGTGCATAGGTGCCACAGAGTCACCCAGCAAACCTGCCAAAGATCCAAACTGAAGGCAGTGACTTGTATGTCAATACACATAAAGCAGTACCTATCCCACTCTTGCTTTCCTTCCCTGCACGGGCTCTGCGTAAGCAGGGACAGTCCATACTTCACATGTTTGCAAGATGGTTTGATGCGAGGCTTTTTTTTTTCTCTTCACGGCATTTTTTGGATTGGCTGTGTTCACTAGCACAACAGGAGTGGCTCAGATCAAAGAAGTAGGTAAGGAGGCTCCCACGTCTAAACTATGTGCAGTTTGGGGAGGGTACTTCAGAATTTGCAATGATTAAAATTCATACAGAATTGCTCTGGACCCCTACGTCCCCAATCAGGTGCTGGTGCGCCATTTGGTGGTTGTCTAGAAAAGAGCTTATGTGTTAGGTTCCTCCAAAAGGGCTCCCCTCCGCAAGCACCAAAACTGAATGCGATAGGTGAGGAAGCCTGGGATAATTGCTTCAAAACCACTGTTCTGCTGCGAACCAGCACACGAACCCAGAAATAACTCAAAATCGACTTGCTTAGCACCGTCTTCAAGTAGACGCAGCAGCTCTAGCGCGTCCCATGCAGCGGGAGGTGGTCTTTGCTCGCCTCGAAATCCATCTCACCGAGGCCATAGAGACCCCTTACAGAGGCTCAGCATCTCCTCAAGGCCTGCCGGAGCTCGTCGGGGGGCTGAGGGGGCCGGAGGGGCCCTTAGCCCTC
>NW_009208212.1:0-325 GCF_000690835.1 Fulmarus glacialis
GTTCTCCTCACCCTACCCACAGCAACCCAGAGACGGCATTTATGGGCAGGCAGGACAATAAGGTGCTGGGCTGTTCTTAGCTGAAGGTGAACGACCACCTCCCACTATCAACAGCTCGGGTGCTTATTTCCTAACACGCCACGTCTACAGAAGCCATCTTCCAAGGAACAAAGCTAAGGCTTTACTACCGTTCTCTGCCATTAAGTTTTGGGAAGGGCGTAGAAAAGCAATCGCATTTGTGTATGTGTGAGCTCACAAATTAACCCCAGGAACTCTGTTTACGGCAGGGGGGGGATTTGCGCCGAGGGGGCGCAGGCGGGGGCGC
>NW_009208212.1:336-11196 GCF_000690835.1 Fulmarus glacialis
TCACCCACCCGCCTTCACACAGCTCCAGCCGCTCGCGTACTTTGATTATCCGAGCTTTCCCCGCCACTGCTTCACGCAGTCACCTTAATCTTGCCACAACAACAGCACCGTGAAAAGAAAGGGGGAGAGGGAAGAGGGCGAGAAAGAGAAATAAAAAGAGAGACAGAGAAAAGATTTGGGGCTGGAAAAGTCAACTTGATGGAGGAATCTGGAAAGATCTGACAAGCCGTCAGCCAAAGATGAAAGCGCTAGAAATAAGGGATGTGTCACGCATTTATTAAAATGGTGGCATGATTCTCATAAGGAAAGCACATCTTTGACACCTGCTTGAAATCACTCCCATGAAAGAGCCACCCAGCAATCTAGGACTGCTAAATTTAGCACCGGTTTTATCTTTTGTCGAATATGCATAAAAGCTCCTCAAGACACGTGTCCAATCCAAAACTAAAACAAAACGTATTTTAAAATCTTGCTTGAACAATCCACATGCCAGACCGACCATCAAGCCCGAGATGAAGCCAAGCAGTGAAGGGAAACCTAACACCAGCCTGAATTAAAACTTGCAGAACGGTAGTTCAAAAAATAGGCAGGGAAGGGGGGGATAGCAGTTATGAAAATGCATGATCACCTGAAATATTTCCCCACCTTCAAAAAAATGTCGCTTTGAAATTCCTACCTGCTTCATTCACCTTGCTGCTATCAGCTTTTTATTACCCTCACTTTTGAGAATTTCTCTGGCACTTAGTATGCAGGAGCGGTGCGCAGGAATAGATCCCGCTGCCATAGATAATGCGGTTCTAAGGGAAACCCATCAATTGTTAATGGCCATGCAAATTGTTGAAACTAGAGAGTTATTCACAGTTATCTCGCTGTGATTTGGTAAGTGTCCATGCCTGATGTGATCACTCACTTGATATATTATTCCATTACAATTCAAGTAGTAGCCTTACCTTTCAGGTTTAGGGAAAAAAGCGTGAGAGAGTGGGAGGGTGAAGGGATGTTATTTGTTTTAAATTATTTTTAACAGTCATACATACCGATTCATGAGGTTTTACAGTACAATAAATCCCTCCCTGAGACTACAGTCATGCCTTACTGAAACCTTTAAATCCCTCTGATCAGAAACTAAAGGAGTTTAGCATGCAATTTCAGACCCTGATCTTGCAAAGCGCTTTCTTACGTTTCAACCGTACACATGGTTCCACATCCTTTGTGGCACTGGATCTTCCAACTGCAGGTTGCACTGTTTTACATCTTCTGATCAGGGTTTTCTACTGCTTATGCTAAAATCTGCTGACATTTAATAAGCTATAGGCGTCTCCTCAAATCCATAATGCATTCACTCTTGCAGCACCAACTTACTGATCATTAATTTTCAGCTTTATTGCAGCTCCAACATATCAGACGCTTTTTTTTTTGCTTCTTGTCTGAGATTTATTACTTTTAGCAAAGTGTACTTTGTTTTTTTATTTTGTTTGTTCGTTTTTAAACAGCCCTTAAGGGGGAAATGTTACTCTTCTTTACAAAGTAATTCTGAAATCACAGTATTAAAAAATAAATCCTATAATTATGTTTCCCATTAGGATTAGATAAATTATATTTAATTAAAAGAAAAATCTGCTAGCACCCAGCACAATGGTTGGTGGCAAACCGAGGAGATGAAACATTTATGTGTTTATCTTCCTGAAGCAGCTGATTGAGTCTGTGAGCAGACACACCCAAACAAACCTTCAGAGATATAAATTCAGACATTATAAACAAAGATTTGTTCTCCCCTTCAGATAAAGGTTCTGATTCTTAGAAGCAGACTCTGATTTTATTCTTGCAGACTACAGCAACTACAATTTTGATGGGCTTTCTAGCAGTTACACACTGAACTACCTGATTGCACCAGGAATTCCAGTATTGCGATAAAATGTCTGCAATTATTCATGGAGCAAAAAACAGTATCAGAAGTCAAGATCATCTAGAAGAATGAAGAAAATCAGAATTCCTAACCAAACTCTGCCATGCTTGCGCCTCTCCAGCACTGCTGTTGGTGATGTTCTCCATCAGCCTGACAGCTGTAGGGGTCATAATGCATACTGCAGTTGTAGTAAACGATTTATACCATGCTCCTTTTTACAGCCTCGGACAGGGTTCCCCATGCACACTTTGCAAATGTTACGGTATGCATTTTCCATTTAGGAATCGCTGCCAATATTGCTACACGCAGCCCGTCAGCATCACGCTCTCAATTTTGTTTAGGGGCTGAAGAATGATTGATCATATTGATTTGCATCAACGGTCTGACATGGCCATATCGACTGGCAGTAATTTTGTGGGAGGAGCTGGGAAGGGAACTGGAGATAGCATTTTCTGTAAGACACCATCCTGCTCAAAGACAAGATGTTCGTTAGAGGTGCCAGTACTGCCATCGACGGGACCACACCGGAACTCGAATCGACACAAGTGAGCGACGAGACATTTCCCATGACCGTGTTTATAGCAAATCCACTGCTAGACACCCGACTGTATAATTATAATCTATTACAATTATGCAAAGAAGTAACATTTCAGAAAGGCCTTCTCATTTCCCATTCTTAGCATTGAATACTTTTGTTTTGCAGCCAATCAACTAAATTAGCCCTAATTCTGTTTCATTCACAAACACAAAGAGTATATTAGAGGGAAAAAAGTGAACGAACAGGAAATTCACTTAGGAACCCAGGCATTATTTCGTTTTCATGTATTTCTGGACTAGAAAGCATCATGGGGAAAAAAGTCAATTTAAGGCAAAAGAGCTTTACTGAATTTGCTAACTGCACCGTGAGAGCCCTTGGAGGAGTGATCAGAAACGGCAGTGCTTCAGCGCCTGGAAAAGTGTCGCCTTTGGTAGCATCTGAATGAAGCAAGGAGAGTTAAAAGGCTCATATACCAAATGTGACCACGAATCCTGACCTAGGACAAGTGTCAAACCCCAAAAAAGCTTTTGTGGGGATTTCCCCCCCCATACATACAGAGAAGAGCTGCTTTATGCTGCTTCTGACGACTATCACCTTTTATCAGAAAGTCACAATTCAGACCTACACTCACTGATGCTTCCTGTGAAGGGGATACAGAAAACATGAATGAATAATATTTCAGTTTTACACAGCACTTTCTCTAAAACATTATAAAGCACTAAAGTAACTCCCCCCCAAAATGCTTACGGAAAGCAAAGCGTTGTTCCCCACTTTAAAGGCATATGGAAACATAACCACGGTGGCCAGTGGCAATCCTGTCCGTCGGACTGCAGTCCCGAGACCACGTGTGCTACAGGCAGGAGAAGGCAGGAGCTCCTGCGACAGCCCTGCCAGCACCACACTTCACCCAGGGACTGCAGGAGCGCAGAGAGGTCCGTCTTACTGGAATACGAAATGGAAGCCTGATTTAGCCAACGCAAACACCCCAACTCTACCACCTTTCAGGGAACACCCGCTTAGCACCCAACCTGCATCCTTGCCAAGGAGACAGCACTACACCACCCGAAAAAATGTTAAATCTCAGCGAGAGGTGGTGGGAGAGACAAGTGGGGAAAACTCAAGATACTTGAAGAAAATGGCATCTTCTTTCTCTGGTTATTGAGGAGGCCCAACCCTCCTGACCGGCTTAAAGTTATGTTTTCTTATTCTAAGACACGGTAACATTTTAGGAAGTCAGATTGCATTTGGAAAGCCATCAGCCTGGCAGCACTTACACCAGTTCTTTCCCAGCAAAGCAGTTAGGCACAACATTTTGCTGAGATAAGGCCTTTATTTCTTAAAGCATTACTTCCCTCTTCTCGTGTGAAATGAATCTCCTTTCTTTTGTTCTCATTTGGAATTAATTCCTTAAACTAGTTTCTCCTGCACCACCGCAGCGTGCTGATCTCCCATCTCTCAGCCTCCAAACCACCTCCCAGGCCCTGTGGCACCTACGCTGCGATACCAGGACGGGGACTGCTCTAAGCATGCTCTTTGGTTTCTTCCAATGCACAGGTGTCAACTGTTATAATTTGTGCTGTAAGTGGAAAGAATAATGACTCCCACCATCCTCTGGCCTGGATCTTTAATCACCCCTGTGCATGCCTGGTGCCACAGGCCCCTCCTGCCCTAGCTCCCTCCCTGCCTGCTCCAGAGATGTGGGGATGAGTTGTATCAGCATTACATAGCATTGATGCTCCCTCCGCTTAACTGAGGAGGTTCCTAAATTGAGGGCAAGACAGTGATGATATATGTCCTGTTTCCTCCTGAAATTTGGATTTAAAAAGAGCAACACAAAACCTTATGTAAAAGCACAGCATAGCTGGATGAACAGAAAAGGAGGAACAAATCTGCTGCTCCGTGTAAACCATGAGAAGGTTTTGAAACCTATACGTCCCAAAATACTTGGCAATGTGGAAAGCTGCAGAACCTTAAATATAACCTGAAGTTATACTCACACATTCCCACATGCTGAACTAATCTCCACACGACATGGGACAGGAGTATGTATCTTGCATCACCATCTAGATATAGCCGAGTCCTTGAGAAGTCAGTCACCTTAGCAGCACAGAACACGGCATTTAACTCCCTTCACAGGCCAGACAGTTATCTGTGTACCTACCGATTATTTTTCTCTGGTTAGCAAAACGGTTTGTTTACCCAAGACCACAAAACTCTGGATTTTCTGAAAGAAACCCTACAGACAGAAAGGGAAAACAATCACAGATAATACTCCAGAAATCATCAGATTACAGCACATTCTCTTGATTCACATCTGTTGAGTAAATAAGTGCTTCGTGCCGACCAGTTTCATTTACCTCCCTCTCCCACAAGCAGCTGCCGGTTTACTTTCCAGGGGGCTGTTCCAGGGCTGTATGTGGGGCAAAAGGATTATTTCCAGCAGAGTCAAACCAGTAGCCTTTTTCGCTCGGGTTTGTCTTGAGCTGAAACTCCTCTCATTCAATCCCATCCTCCCGGGGAGATGCACCACTTCAGAGCTGCACGGATGGAAAGAGGTCCACGGCTGGGAACACCCTCAATGCAGCAGGGAGCAGCAGGCAGCAGCACGCAAGCCCCCAAGAGAAACGCAAATTCAGCCATCCCTCTCCCTTAGGAGCAGTTTCAGTGAAGCTCACCTTAGGCTGGTACAAGAAGTCCTGCACAAGTCCGGGTTTGCCCTGTGAAACGCCCAGCCAGGGAGGGTGAGGAGGCGGGGGCACTGCAGGATGCTCTGCAGCACCTTCTTGCTGAGGGTGCCTCGCTGGGGGCATGGCAGGTCTTCGTCTTGCCCAAACGGGTAGCTGGAAACATTACTTTTAGCCCAGTTCTGATCCGCGTTCAACAAACCCTTCAAACTACCCGTTTCAGGATTAATTCTGCTTAAAATTAAAATGATGACTCAGATCATTTTTTGGTTTGAGTTCTGTTTTATCGCCAAGCGTCTCTTCAGTGATAATTATTTATCAATAAATTGTCCTAGAACAACTTTCCTAGACAGAAAAAATAAAAGCAGAGCCCCTCCGGCCTTGAAAGCAATGTTCACCTATGTTTCTGCATACAGAAAACGCCTGCTCCAGACCAGATCAGCCATCTACTGTAATGCTTTGTCACCACAGAGCCTCGTATGAGATGCTTCACAGAAAGACGCAGAAAAGCCTGGGGCAAGCAATTATAATAATAACTCGCCCCACAAGAAAACTTAATTACTTGAGGTTAGGAGGGCGCCTGGTTTAAGGCCCGCAGGCAGGGTGGGCTCCTCTGCTGGTGCCTGACCCTACACACCTGGCCACACACGCTGCGGTGCTCGGCACTGCTCGCACGGGGAAACACACTCATGCACACGCGTCCACCCTCTTCCACGCCTCTTCCGAGAGGGAAGAGCCTGGTGCAAATGGCCAGGCTGCGGATTGCACCACTGGCCGTGAGCTCAGGGATGCTCTTGTCACCCCTGCTGCCAGCTCCTGCCAGGGCATCAGCCCGGAGCCTCCCAGGTGGAAGCTCCTACCTGCCCCAAGGGCACTACTTGCATTAAAAAGGCATCGACAGGCACATAAGGACACTTTGCAATATATACAGAGAGCAGGAGGAGGAACACGATAGAGCAAATCCCGTATTTCTCAGACATACATTAAAGCTTTGTTATTTAGCTGCTTACTGCATTTTGGAATAAACGCACTGTAAAACAGGCAAATTTCCAGTTTCTTGAAAATTGATATTAAAATAAAAAAGCAGTCTGGTGGGGATAGGTCTCTGCAGGAGCCAAGACACTCTGGGAAAATGCCCAAGCTCTCTCAGTAGTTCTTGAGCTTCATCCAAGCTCCCGAAGCAGCCTGGTGATACACAAGATGCACGGACTGGTTCCCATCTCAGTTCAGATGTCCCAGACAACAGACACCCTGAACCTGGGTGATTTCTCAGCCCTGTCCTAAACAGCCGCAAAGGAGCTGACTTGTGAATGCTTTTAAATAATTCCAAAAATAATTCAGTAAGTGATTAAGTGTGGCATTTATATTTATATTTTAATATAATACACTAAAGCTCAGTATGTTGAAAATACAAGAATTTTGCCTTTGTTCAAAACATGCACATACATGCATATGCAGCGTATAGATTATCATCACATGTTGGACAGGCATGCCTAAGCCTTATGTTTTCGCGCTGGTCTTGTGAGTGGCAAAGTCATCCCCAGTGTCTAATTCTACCACTTCTTTTTTTATATGTGTATTTTATTCCTGGTGGGAAGGAAGCGAAACTAAAAGTTGCTTTTCTTCCCATTCTGTGCTTATTGCACGACTGTAACCTTTGCTCAGGACAGTTTTTTCATGGGTAGGAGGTTCAGCCATGATTGACACACATTCCACCAGTAGAGTGCACACCAGGTAAACCTATTGGGTACCAGGGATCAATGAAAATGTTCGGCTGGATATTTTCACCACTAAAAAGTATATACACAACCCCGCTCAGTGCTGTTGTGTGCCCTGCAGAGATGTCTCACAGGCGTCAGCACGCAGTGTGCTGTTGTTCTCTCCCTCTTCTGCCAGCACCCAGTAGCCCCAGGTAGGTCCTTCCATAGGCTCCTCCTCAACCGCATGCCTCCAACCTCCTCTCGCAGAACTAGTCCCACCTCGTGAGGTCCTGCGTGTTTTGACTGCCTTTCTCAGTTCAGTCGTGATCACGCAGGCTTTTTGAGCACTGACTAGTCAAAAAACTTATTGAGTCTATAAAGCACACCTTGCTACACTAGTTGTCCTCCACCATAAGTTCACATTTCTCAAAAATATACACTTTTTGCTCACTTCCCCTTCTCCATCCTACTCTCTTCAACCATGTTCATTATTTGTTTTACCCCTTTGCTTCATTACCATCGTTAACTTCAGCTATCCTGCACAGACATGAGCAAAAAGCCTCCTCGAATGAGCTTTTGACAAGACCTTCTGTTTTTGGATACCATCACTTTCTCCATCTTCCAAGGGCAGGGTTGTTGCAGATCAGGGGATGGATACACCACAGACAACATTATTTACTTTCCTAGAAAGATCCCCATTTTGGTGCAAATCTCTTCTCTGCATCTGGCTTTACTAGAACATCGCATTCCTCCATTTTTTTCGGTATCCATAGTCATTTATATTACCTTCCAAAATGTAATTATTTGGAACCAGTTAAGCCTGTACATGAATTCTGCCTTTGTTTAAAACACATTGTACATATGTATATATTTAGACTGTCATTAAATATTTAAGAGGCTGTCTTCAAACTTCAGCAGCAGCACTGTTTATTCACTTAACCCTTTGTGAAACGGAAAGCTTGACGCTGAAATCCTACCGTGGAGGAATTCAGAAAGCCCAGCTGCCCTAGCGCGGGGTGACAAAGGCCAACTTTGACAGTCCAGGGCACCGTAAAGAAACCGTGAAGAGTTTTTCTTTGTTTTCATTTATATCCTGTTTGCTAGTAGTCTAATCATGATAATGCAATTCATTTTAGTCTGCATCAGCTTTATGTGCTGAGATGCATAACTGGGTGCAAATTAATTAGCTGTAACATACAGACGGATCTTTCAATACAATTCAGGGAGACAGAGTCAAACGCACACACCCGTCCCTCCTTCCTCCAAATGAAATAAGACACTCTATGCATTTTCCACAGGTCAAGAAGTCACCTTCCTTGGCTTTTTCAATCTCCTAGGGAGGAAACAACGCATCCTACGGACAGGTGGACCTTTTTTGAACGCAACACCAAATGTTGCGCCACAGATGAAACCCCATCACAACTAACTTGCAATGTATACCGTCACCAAGCGTAACACAACATAACCCTACCACCCTGTTAACATGAGATTATCATGTTTTAAAATCTGGTCACCTAATTCACTCAGCTTGGCAAGGCCTCTACCTAGAGCCAATCATTCGTATTTCGCCCTGGAAAGGACCAGTACCACGGGGCCAGCTCTCCATGGCCAGGGCACCCACACTCCTGTCCTTCGTGTGAAGTGAAATAGTGTAAGTGTCACAGCAGAGAATGGGAAAACTAGCACAGAAGAGCGCGATATGCGACTTTCCCAACTCTACATGGAAACGTAAATATACGTATCTTGTAGAATGCATATTTCTTCTTTTTGATTAAAACCTTGAGGATGCATTGTTAAATGCAAGCCCAAAAAGCCCCACGAGAGCAGCTCTGCACGCTTTCAAGGCCCAACTGTATTTAGAGACATTTCTTTACCAAGCACTACAGCATGATCGGACGCTGCTTTAGGGGGGATGAACAGCAGAGTCCCTCCTACAGCTTTCACATCTGGGTTACACATCCGCACAGAAGCATTTCAACTGGCTGACTGCCATTACGCTACCCCGGGGATGTGACCTTGTCGGACTTTGTAAAGGGAGCAGAGCTGTGGTCTGTATTTGCACGGGAGAGACAGAATGCAGGGCACCGCAGGACACAGTGCTGGGAGATCAGCAGATGGCATACTTTGCTGTGAATCGGCACCAAAGCAGGAGTGCGAAGGGGCAGCAGCACGCTCTGGCAGGTGCGCTCGCTCAGATTAAGATGCCGGGTTCAAGAGCTTCAGCATTTGCAGTTGCCAGAGTGAGCCCGTTCATCTCAGTGGCCCGACCATGGATTCAGCCTGCCTCTGTTCTTGGAGTAATCTTGTTTTCTTGTAAACATCTTTTTTTACTTCCTGCCTTTAACAGCAGTGTTGCGACGGACATTGAAGTCCCCATACACCATCCCGGATATGGCCGCATTTTAGCAGCAAGCATGGTCTTTTGTATGAATAGCATGGCGTACCAGTTAAATTAATGCTTCCATATCCCCTGAGAGTTGTTATGTACACCCCTCACTACAAAATAAGTGTCAAATACACTTTAGGAGGGGTAGAACTTATGGGGAGAGGTTTACTTTTTATTAGACTAAATGGCATAGCTGTAAAAAAATTGAATGTGGCGCTACTCACGTCAAATCACAGGCAGGTATATTTGTTTTTATGACAACCTGACAGCACACATGCTGTAGAACGCAGCAAATAACCAGGACTTTTCCTATCTGTAAATTAGCTCCAATTGCTGAGATCTATGCCAAAAACCAGCACAGCCTGCAAGGCTACAGTTGTCAGGTCTCCCTTCTTCCCCCCCAAAAATATTCCCTAAAGGAGATCACAAGCCAAAGGGAGTCCCAGGTCACGAATAACATGAGCTTAACTTAGTACCTCTACTGATCACTTGGTACCGCCGCTGTATTGCTTCCACATGTGCATCATTTCACCACTTGCCCATCAGTTTTCTGAAAGTGAATGGGATTAAAAGTCCACCAAGTATTTGCACTGCTGTCTTCTTCCCTTCTGCAGCAGATTTACAGTAACCAGAGGGCGAGCAGAGTTCGCCCAGGTACACGCAGGCTTCCCGGCGCTGCTGACCTTCCCGGTCTCTCCCAACCCCCCCGTGGCTAGTTTCGGTGGAGAAACAGGCAGCCAGCTGGAAATTTTGATCAGCATTAACGCCACCGTAGTTTCTTCCCAACTGCTCTCCCGGAGTATTTTTTTCCACCCATGTTCCTGTATGCATCGCAAACCCCTCCAGCCGTGGCAGCACTCAGGGCAGCTCCACCACACGCTACTAACCCAGTGCTATACGGCTGGTCTGTTTTAGTTCAGCGTCTAACTCCTGCTACACAGGAAACATTCTCATGCAAAAAACTTCATATATAGACACCTACTCTGCAGCAAACATAGCTGCGGTCGGCATTTAAATGAACTCATCAGTTGCAAACGGCTTAGTCAGCATCGCAGTCCTGGAGGTAATTCCCAGGAAGCGATTTTCCCGGCAGCTATATATACAAACCTGAAAAGCAGACTGGAAGACAAGGGTAGCACCACAGCGACACAAAATTTGGCTACATAGTAACATTACCAACAAATAAAAATAAAAACCGGGAAAAGCCAAGAAACCAAGCATTCACAGAAAACGCATGCTGTGCTCGCACCGCCGCTGTATCCTCTCACATGCAAAAATCAGAAACTCAGACACAGGACATGAACACAGTCAGCATTTCTTTTTCCTCCTTTCCTTACTGATGCTGTGCCGGTTTCAACCAAGAGGAAAAAGACGGTAAGGCAAGTTACTGCCTCGTCTGTGGAGATACGCGGACACCGGCCAGACGCCGGGCAGTGCTTTTTGGAGAGAGCATCCCAGCAACCACCCTCAGCAGCCAACCCCCCGCGGGAGACAGGCTCACGCGTGCACTGAAGAGGGCTGAGGACTCGCACAAACTTTGTCTCGGGCAGGGGAGGCACAGTGCATCCACCCTCAGGGGCAACCCCCAGGGGCACTGGGGGGACGAAGGGCCGTGCCAGATGCCAGAGCATCCTCCAGCAGCATCT
>NW_009208213.1:0-12740 GCF_000690835.1 Fulmarus glacialis
GGCCCACTGCACTCTCCTCAGGCCAGGGAGGCCGCCTCGCCGCCGCGAGCTCCGGCTTTTTCGGGGCCTCCCTGGCTCTGCTGCGGGCTGGGGTTTTCTCCTACGCGTCCTCCCCTCTTTGCCGAAAGCCTGGGCCGTCTCTGCTGGACTCCTCATTGCTCCTCTTTCGGGCCTCGTGTTTTAGTTGCTTTAACATTAAACGTATTCCAGTCAATCTGCAGAGATTGAGCCTAATCAGCAAGGATATACTGGAAATGGGTATCAAAAGCACCGACGTTTCACGTACTCCCTCATTTCTAGCAGAGAGAAATGTAAAAAGGAATGTATCTGAAGACCAGGAAGCAAAAGTTTCTATGGCTTGATCTTTTCTATACCAGTACTTCTGCAAAAACTTGCCTAGATTAGGCTTGACTGATAGAATACCGCTTGCCGTGAGGTACGTGCATCAGCAGTGGAAATTTCCACTTGACTGGCTGCTGATTTTGTGAGGAGGAAAGTGGCTGAAGAGGAGAGCTTGCCCCTCTCTCATGTGATCCTCACTATAATTTACAAGGTTGGCATAACCCAAAAAAACAAAGACCTTCAAAGCCTTAAGTAAGTGTTTAAGCCTCTTAGTTTCTGCTAAAACCAGAAGGACATTACCCTTTATCTTTTGAATGCAAAACACATGCTTTAACTAAGGTAAAACCTTACCAGACAGAAGGGCTTCGATCTTACTGGCCACTATCTGCACAACAGCAAGGATCCAGTACACCTTTAATGTACATGTTTGAATTTGCAGTTCAGCATGAATTTCACAAGAGTCACTAAAAGGAGGAATCCATATTCTGTGAAAAGGACTACAGCGTTATGCTTAGCTATGCACCTAGCTTACCAGGATCCTACAGTAATTGCTGATTTCCACCTCTCCCTCACCCTGAGCAAGCCACAAAAACTTGGTACACTATATTCAATCTTCAGGGCTTAAGCAGAAATTATTGGCTTTGCCCTCAGCCTAACTGAATTAAGCCAACCTTGATCTTTGGTAAATGACTAGATTTTATAATGCAGTCAGCAACTTTCATGTTCCTGTAAGTCCTCACTTAGTGGCCTGGACACAGCATTTTGACAGGAGCTGCTGACTACTACCCTTCTTCCTACTTACTCTAGCCCGGTATCTGTAGAAGCCAAAATGAGAACAGAACGAACTGAATGTGCCCACTAGCTAGATATCTTGCTCTTGCATCAGGAGTGCGTAGCTATCTTATACCTAGCAGGATTATTGTTAATTTTTGGAGAAATTAACTTAATCACAACAGCAATAAAACCTCCTGCCCTCTCACATCAAATACCCTAATTTGTCTGTATTAATTATGCTACCTTTTGCTGCATTTTCTTGCTGCTAGCACCACCATGCTTCTCACAGACTGAAATCTAAACATGCCTTTTTTGACTCAGCTGAAGGGAGTAGACCCAATTCTGTACCAAGAGCTGTTTTTCTATATCTGCACCTCTTTGGCCACCCAGAGGTATATATCCTCACTTTTTATGGGTTTGGGATTATTTCACACATTGAAATTTGTTATGGAGGAAGAAAAGAAACATTCATGTATATGTTTAAATCATGCTAGCTTTTGTGTTTCTATGTTTTATTGTATGATCTCACCATGCACTTTAAGTATATATACAGATACACAAGTCTACAACTGCTACTGTAATTATTGCTATCTCCACTCGCTTTTAAGTGTTTAGCTGCCTAGCTATACTGCATGGTGGCACAATCACATGATATTTACCAATACCATGAATTTTTGGTTTTATTTTCTTTTTTTACCATAGTTGGACTAAAAGTCATTGTTCGGGGAGATTCCTCACTGGATATTGCCCTTCACAGCATCTAATATATTGTAACCTGTTTCCACTATGTCCATGGATGCTGTCTTCCCTGTCCTAGTGGACTTTACATACCTTTCTACAGATCAAACTCTTTACTCAACAAGAGTTAAAGCACACTTTGGAGTTACAGAAGCAAACGTGATGTCCCACCCCCTCTCCCCCCTCCCCGGCCACTTCCCAGAATACCCTAATGGCAGACAATACATTTTGGTAAGCCTATTTACTGCATGTGATTTTCTGATGAGTTACGGAACATCTAGTCGAACAGACCTGGAATCAATACCCTTGATTTTCCAGTTTACTACGCCATATAGCCATATACACCTGAACTGGAATGGTCTATTTCCAGTTTTTGAATTAACGTGTACATTTGCACCGACATGGGGTGAAACCCCAAGGGGCCAGGACAGTGGAAATAGAGAAGCTAGTTTATATAGGCCTCTACAAACAAAAAGAGAGTTAGTGGGGTCTGTCTGGAGCCATACACATGTAATTTGAGAGTATCCAAAACTGTTGTTTTTCTTGTAAAAAGCAGCTTGTTCTGGCCAACATTCTTTAGGAGGTCTTCGCCAAGTTATGAACAATGCTTCATCAAAACATAGTATTGTGCAAAGCATGTAAACATATGCCATAAAGGTTATGCTGTTGTTCTTTCCAGCCACAGATCACCCTTGTTTTCATAAAGATGTTTCAAGAGGAACATCTAATTCAATTAATAGGATTCTTTCGTTTTTGAAATTATGTACATACTTTTCAGATGCATCACCAAAGTTTAATCTCCAGCATGCACGCTGAAAATAATGCACCAAAGTTCACAGTGTGAAAAGTTACATGCAGATGAATTACATATTCATGGTGAACACAACAGTGAATAGACAGACTACTGAGACAGGAAGTCTAAAGCAAGTCAAAAACCAAAATAAGTTACTTAGCCCAAACAAATTCGGAGATAAACTAACCTCCCTACTTTGGGATAACGTGATATTTTGATTAGTAAATTTATTTAGTCATGTGTGTATGAATGCGTAACAGTAACAGGAAGAGAGAGGAAGAGTCCTTAAAAGGGAAGGAAAACAAAAGAGAAAAGGGCTAAATTCTGTAGATCATGAGATGGAGTGGGAGGAGGATTGGGACAGTACCAAGACAGGTGATACCAGGGCCTATCCTTTTACATGACTGCTGATCACCAGTTGCCACCACAAACCGCTAGACTTCTCAGATGTCTGGGTCTGATGTGAACTGTTTGGATTACAGTGCTACCTGGGCCATTACAAGGCTGTGTACAAGGAAGCTGGGTCAGTCTTTATGCTGAACAGTGGGGAGGATTCATTCTTCACACGGAGGTTTATACATACTTCACTCATTGTTGTCCCATTCAGAAATAGATGGTTGTGCCTGGTATCACCACGTTCATCATTCTAGCCAAGCCTCAGGAAGGCAGAGGTACTGTCTGCATCTCTGGATATGGTCCAGACCAGACCTCAGCTGTGGTCTCGGATACTCTGGGAGGTAACACACACACATTTTGCTTTAGGATCCAGACAATTCTGGCAAACCCATGCACTTTTGGAAAGAGCTGCTCCTCCTGTCAACAACAGCAGTTAGCCTATACAGAGCAAGGGGTGCACCTGGGCCCATACCAACCTCTGGGTAACTAAGCCTTAAACGCCCTCCTCCCTGGCCTATACAGATGGCATTCTTGGCTAGATTGTTAAAGAAAGAAGTCTTGGGGACTCCTATGGAAAACTATATATGCAGACCATGTCAACCATGGAGCATGCATTTATTCACCTGATTACCTGTACAACCCTGCAATCCATCTGTCGTAGCGCCAAGTTATACCAAGGAGCATCTACTCACTGACCACGACTAAACAATGAAAAATGATGGCATTGAAAAGACAAAAGCCAGAACATATGCTTAACAAAAATGAGCAGTCTTCCTTCTTTTCACCTTGACATCAATGCAAATGTTGGGGAGACAGAGGGGGAGCTTTACAGCACCGAACCTCCCTCACTATACCTTTGCAAGACAGAAAGCATTGCACTTTTATGATCTTCCATCAGCTTTCCTCTAGCTCAACTATAGCTGCTATTACTGGTGACATTTTGATTCTATATGATACATACATCCCAATCTCTGTGACTTTCACATATTTGAGGAAGGCAGGATTGTACTCTCTGGGTCTTGCCAAATCTCACACCATTTTGTTCTTGTAAGCCTTGGGACGCACAAGAGACATGCATTACTCTTCTTCATTACAAGAGTCATTTTCACTTCTTAAGTTCATGGATTTGCATATGGAGAAAGTCAACATACCATGCCTTCCTTATCCATGGTGGGTCCCTTCCAAGACCAGCACCATCAACAGGTGTCTAAGGTAACAGTCTGCAATCTATTTAACAGTGTGACATTTTCCAAAACATGCCAAAAGCAAATCTCAAAAGTTGACAAGTGAGATACAAAACCATAGCTTAAGTGCTAAAGAAGGAATTTTAGTTCAGTCACGCTTGCTGAAAATCAAAATTTATCTTTGTGTGGCTGTTCTGACAATTTCAGTAAAACATATAGTAACATACTTAGCAATTAATTGCATACAGCAGGAGGTTAAATAAGAGCAGTCAAAAAAGAATAAAAAGGCTGTTATCCAGCATGATTTATGGTGGGGCTTTGAGTCTTCCTCAATACGCAACTTCCACAGATTTGAGTGAGAGTATAAAAAGGAGCACACAAGTTATGCTAGTTATGCTATGAGGAAAACATACAAGTATGTTCTCAAAGATGAAGCAGGCTGAACACAGCAAGTTCCATGCCTGTAAGAGGGAGGTAACATGGGCAAAAATGTAGCTAATAGCAGGACAGTATTCTTCAAGATGAAGTCCACCAAATGACAGAATAGGAGAGTGGGTGTTATGATTGGCAAGAAGCATTCAGCATTTCTGCAAGAATCTTTTTGAACAAAGAGACAATGACAAAGGTAATAGGAACAGTGGAAGAAAACTTCGAATGGGAGGTCAATAGAAAAAAAAGAAAAAAAAAAGAGAACTAAAAAAGCCAGGGCAGTTTAGCGAGAAAAAAGATGAGATATGTGTGTCTGTGTGTGTGTGTGTGTGTGTATATATAAAAATAAAGAAAATGAGCTACATGAGCTCTTTGGAGCCTGTCAAATTGATGGCTGACATTGAACTAAAATCTAGCAAGAGAATGTAATTCCTTATAGTATTAAAGAATGTGCACAACATTCTTTGTTCTCCAGGTTTTTGATATCTATCAATAGTAGTTTGTACTGCAGTAACACCAAACTCAAATGTCTCTCTGCCTAACAAAGATCAGTACTCAATATGGCATGGCATTATGTGGCAGCATGCTTAGAAATGGTGATGTTACCATGCTGTTGTAGGTGAGGCTGCGGAAGTAGGGATGAAAACCCCAACGTTTACCCCCAAACTCTTTAGTTTTAGATTTTGCAATTTTGGGAATGCTAAACATTGTATATACAGACAACCTCAGGTCCAGCTGGAAGCCATGAAAGTTTTGTACTTGATTTAGAAGCCTCCAACTGGGCACCCAAAATAAAAAGTCCAAAATGAATGGAAAGTTTTGAAATAGTTGAGATTAATGACTTGCCAAAGGCCACACAGGAGATTTGGCATCTACTGGCTTTACTACCACCTTACTCGGAAAAGCACGTATGACAGGTATAATATTCAGTGGGACTTTATTGTTTCAGTGTAGCATTTCCTAGATTCAAGTAACATAATGGACAAGATACGTCTATAAGCAAAGAGGTGAATGGAAATACTATTTTAAACTTACATGCTTTTAAAAATGTTTCTTAAAAAGGAAATAGTTTTCACCATTCTGAAAACATTATCCATGAGGCACCATAAGGACATGCTGCTGAATGCAAGAGTTTCACAGCTTTTAACTTCTGCAATTTTGGACCAAAGCAGTCTGTTAGTGTTCCAATATTAAGGTCATTTACAATGGAAATTGAACATCCAAAACCGAAATTGCAATTTCATTACTGTTCTGACAGTACTGTCACAGCTTTCACCCCATGCAGGAGGGTTGGCCACTTCTTCCTGAACTACACCAAAGCAGCAAGCAAGTGATACTGCAGACAGGCTGCTGATAGAGCCTGCAGTGAGGACATGCACAATCAAACCTCCAGCAACTGCCACCTGGAATTGGAACACTTATGGAAATATCTGGCAGAACAACTTAAAAACAAACCTCTCACTGTATTAACACACTGCCTGGCTAAATAGGTATAGGCTAGGAAGAAATCACTGTTTGCAACATAGGAAGCCACACAACAACATAATTCACACTTGTGCCCCAAAACTTAATCCCAAAGAAAAGTAAAATGTCACTTGGAGCTATTGAAAACACTTGGAAGACATTTTTGCCATGAATGATAATTCCCAGCTCCCATACATGAGATTTGTCATTAGGATTCTGCACAGCAGAGGTTAAGCCACTAGAGAGCTATCTAGTTGCTAAATTTAAAATAGAATTGGATTGTTTTACTTGCAACTTTTTGTTTCCCATCTTGTACCTCAAAAGGCTGACTTAAGTCTTATTAAATACCTCTCCAGCCTTGTCTGGGATTTGGGACAAAATGAATCAAGGTGAAATACAAGGTAACATAGACAAGTTCAAGCAGTTTAGTTTGTAGGAATCCCTGGGGGATCTGTAGCATAGAACATATTTAAGAGATGCAAGGCCTGAAAATTGTTTACTTTTGCACTGCACAGGGACATTGTACAGACTGATACTACTGAGGCAAAAGAATCCCCATAACAAGCCCAAACCAGTACCTGTCCTGTGAGGAAAACGTTTCAGAGTTGTGGGCAAACCCTGAATCATAGGCATTAACTCAAGTTATGTATTTTGCCTAGGCATTAGTACTGGTAGAGAGAACAGACAAACACAGTATGACACCGTTACTGAATACTTCTTAATCAGTTCATATTACAGCTGCTGACAAACAAATGCATAATACCTAGATGTGATCCTAATTAGGGTTTCTGCATGTCCTGTGCCATGAAACCCTTTGAGGAGTATGTAGATTAACCAGTGTATTTTTTTTGTAATATGCTGCTTCGTTCCCACAAACTCCATATCCCACAGGGGTTAAACGGTACAGTAACATAGTTAAAATAGGCGCAGGAAAGAGCATGAGACTTAAAAATAGATGAGGAATCCAGGAGGCAAAGATACAGGAAGAGGTCCCTAAGACAGGCTGCAACAAGCCCATGGAGGGCTTTGAAAAAAACAAAACTTGAAATCCTTTGCCTCATTTAAGTCAGTGGGGGGT
The DNA here is from genome assembly GCF_000690835.1 of Fulmarus glacialis. Taxonomy (NCBI): domain Eukaryota; kingdom Metazoa; phylum Chordata; class Aves; order Procellariiformes; family Procellariidae; genus Fulmarus; species Fulmarus glacialis. The sequence continues at coordinate 7,199 of NW_009208213.1, forward strand.
TTGCCAGTGCCCTTTTACTGTGGCAGTACTTCAGAGAGATCAAACTTGGATTTGATCATCAAGTGAATGAAAAGCCAGTGTAGTGTGAGACAGTGACAGTCATAAACATTTCACTGTTTAGGTTGAGTGCAGAGTGTAGTGACCCTTGAAAGACACAGATTGGCTTCAAGTCTGCCTTTACACAAGCAAGTCTGATAGTTTTAAAATGAAAGTATCAGAACAAGATATGCTTCTGTTTTGCAGGGATATGAACCTCCCCCCCTCGTGGTTTTAAGGAAAAGCAAGGCTGGAGGAAGCCTCACTGGGTTTGAAACTATGAAAGTTATTCATTTACAAATCTTTAGTCTTAATGCAACACTGCAGCAGATTGCTTAAGGGCTAAGGTAGTACAATGCATGCTTAGACACAAAGAACAACAAGACTAACTACACAGCTGAGTTTGCACACATCTTGCAGTGAAATTCTTCAGGCTCTTTAACCTACAATGTACAAGTGACTGAACTTTCAAAAAAAAGCGTAACCATTAGGTACTGTAGCAACAATTCCTCAAACACATATTTGCATGTGTTGACACTTCTAAAAGGAAGGCTGTTGAGCAGTTATGCTGGGAAATAAACATTGCCTAACCCTGAAGAGTAACCACAAAAACAGAAAAACACGTGTTACTGCAGCTAGTGTCTTCCTCCCAGAGCACTAGTCTCTAACTACTGAAATAAAAAGATTAAAAGTCACCTGAGGGTCTAGCTGGTATTTAAGTAACTTATAGCTTTATAAAGCTTGCAGTTCAAAAGTTTAGTAACCACTTCCACCCCATTACCCTCCACCCCTCCAAAACATTTGGCTACTGGCAAAACAAAATATGCTCTCTCTCAAAAACTTTCTACTAGGTGTATTTAAAAGTTTGGCTCTGCAAGTTTGGCCATGATCTTGGCTGACGGGGACATTAGGGACAGCATAACTTACTTGTCCCCAAGCAAAGGAGTAAGGAGGGCAAGGAAGGAGAGGAGGAAATCTATTGAAAGAGATGGTCTTCCTCCTTATACCCCTGTTTGCATCAAGAACAAGGACATATACATGTAAGAGGCTGAATTATTATGCTGCTGATGCCTAGCCCCCTTCACGAATGAAGCTGCATCCAACCTTGCGGGCTAGTTTACTCTTTCAAGAAGCAGGTTAGTTTAGCCTACTCTCCATTACAGTTGCTACCTCCACACTAACTAAAGAGCTTCTTGTGCGGGCTATATTTACAGTCACCAACTGATCTCTGCCCATTTTATACTCTGATATTTAGTCAATTGGATTAGAAAGTTAGTCTAATCCAATGAGTCTCAAAATATGGGTATGATCTCATCAGAGCCAAGCAGAAATAACTGCTTATTCTAATATTTGGGTTCATGAGCCTGGTAGACACAAGCATGTGGCCTGAAATGGAAGGCAGCTGGAATCAATTTGGAAAACTCTGATGAAGATCATGGAATTTTGTTTTCTCAGACAAAAACCACCAAGTCTTCTACTAGTTAGCATCCTTTACCATTAGGATGTTATGCTGGAGTATACATGGTGTTGGCTTGAGGGGAGTGGAGAGGGCCAGAAATCAACAGAATGTCTTTTTGCCCTGATTCTTTTTCAAGGGTTGGGCTCAGTTTTCTTTTCACTTTGAATTTGGTGAATTATCTTGAAAGAATCACCTTCCTTGGGAAGAGAACACGTAGATGTGAGGCACCCTGAAAGGATCCAATCTGCCTATTATAGATGAATGATCAATGAACCAGATGTGATGATTTGTAGAAACACTGGACTTAACAGCAAATGTGTGACAGTGCCTCAGAACACTTCTGTTTGAAATTCCCAACTGGAAATAAACAGCAAACATAACAAAAGAGCCTCCCAGGAACTCACTTCCACCAGAGTATTATGCAAGCTCTTCAGAGGTTAAGATTTTCTTTCCCTCAAGCCATAGAATGACATGGTAAGAATGAGATTCACCAGCAGATCTAGTTTTTGGCAATAAAAAAGGAAGTGAAAACATGTCATGAGTTGAGCAGCTCTTCCTTCATTTGTGGCTCTATATTGCAGATTGTACTGTAGTGGCTGGAACAGAAGAACCAAGTTTCTATAGTGGGAAATAAAGTTTGTGAAGTACAACATTCCGTATGCCCCTCTACTCATACAAAGCCTCATAAACCAGCAGCAGCCCCAAGCTGACAATTTAGCCGTCATTAACAGGTAGTGATTTCCATTGTGTATAGCTCATGCATACATGAGATGTACACATCATGAGTGCAACTGACTAGCATACTTCCAAAATTCAGCACAACAAAAAATTACCTGATGCCAATCCAATGGTAAATGTGATCCTACATAATGAGACTGGCCCGTGAGAGAAAAAGAAATGTGGAAAAAAAAAAAAAAAAAAACCCCAAACCCAAAACCTGTGCTGTACATTCAAATTTCAGCCAAGAGTAAAATTGAAGCAAATGGCAGGAATTATACGCTTGCTATGAGGCATGAAGCCAGAGCTGAAAGAATTGCCTCTATTCAGTGTCTCAGCTTTAGAAACAAGGAGTGGATAAACAATTAGACAATGGGTTTGGTGTACAATTTCACTGCACTGAGTCAGAAGCGGTGGGGATGTATAGACTAATACTCTTGGAGGACCAATGCTTGCATGAGGATGAGCTGCAGCACCATCGCTTCTGATCCATAAGAAACAAAGAAACCTGGCAGAGACTGAAAAGCACCCCCTCCCCATGCCATGGATACCACTTACTTCCAAAGCATTCAAACAGTCCAGAATGCCTGCCTGCTACAGTTCTCCAATGCCAGCATTAGACTAAACTGCATAGTGTAGTAAACACATTGAAAACACATTACAAAGCTCTTTGATGGGCTTTGCAGGGGTGGGGTGGGAGGGAGATTTCCATACTTGGCAAGTACAATCTTCAGCCAGGCCTGACTGCAGTCATGACTGGCTACTTTATTCACCTATTTCTGTAGACACTGGCCTTCCTCCAGGTACTGCTGGTGCTTTTCAAGCAGAGTGTGCTTTCCAGCAATACCCCTCATATGCCTCCACCAGCCGTCCTGGGCCTCTGCAACAGCACACTGCCTTGGCATGAATGGGCTTGCTGCCCTGCCTCTCACAGCACTGCCAGCTGAGCACTCTTGTTTTATCAAAATGCCAGGACTTTGGCCAAAGTTTTTAGTTGCTTCTTAAACAAACCCTCAGCTCCAGGTCTCACGTCCCCAACAACATGTGCTATAGAAGATAACACTCCTTAAAGCTGGGGTTTGCAGCACCTGTGGGTTATGTTTTCATTCTCCAGTTTCTAGCTGTGCCACAATGCATGTAATGGAAAAAATGTAGGTACCATCCACTACCTAATCTCAGCACCCGTTGAAAGAAAAAGTTCTGGTTCAAAGCTACTTTCCACCAGCAGACAACTGGCAATAATGGATATCCACTGCATGATCTAATCCACCTTTCTGTTACTAAGGTCAGCCTACTATTTCTTTCCACTGGCTAAGTGTCCTTAAAACTAGATAAAAATATTCATGTATAATCCGGAGCTTACTTGAGATGCTGTTGCTATAGTCTCGCTGAGCAGTGTTACACAAGAGGATTTCACACAAGATTTCACAATTTCCTAAATTAGACTGTGCTGGGAGTAGAAGTAGGAGATGGGGAGAGAAAAATGCAAATACGTGACAGAATTAATTCAGTGTGACACACAGTCAGAGCTATGCATCTGAACATCTGATTCAATTACAAACTTGAAACCAAGGATTTGAAACCCATTTTGATTATTTTACATCTCCATTAGATATTTGCCACCTACTGCTATCTGCTTGGGGGAGAGAAAGAGAAAGAAAGGACAATATATTCTGTGAATACTGCAAAACTCAAGTAATAATCTTCAAAATCCTTCACTTTGCGTGCCATTTCCTGCTCCTTATCTCTTGCCTTTGCTCCGTTACATGTACTCTCAGTTCTTCATTCACCTTTTGTTGTATTCTTTTAACCTCCTCCCCCCAGAAGGCCCTTCACTGAACAGTAACCTGGCAAGCTGCACTCATACTGGCCTGTCTGCACTCATACTGACTACAAGAGCCAAACCTACTCCTGGTGAAGCATGTCATGGATGGTGAAAGCACAGCTCTTCATTATCAGTGGCCGAAAATGCATTGCACAAAGCTGCTGTACTAGTCTGACTGCCAGCCCCTCTCAGAATCTCATCCTCCTTTCTCTTCTCACTGCACATGCCGCTTGTCAGATACTGATGATTACTTCTTTTCACTTGTAGCAAGGGAAACTAAATGCATCACAACCTGTAGGTAGGAGGTTACTCAGAGATAACTGTTCTTGGTTTTATTGTTTCTCTGAAGTCTAGGAATCCGAGAAAGAATGTTTTCCTTTCATTAGACAAATGGCTAGCTGCAAGCATTCGCTGCCTACGGACTGCCTAGGCATTACCCACACATCTGGGAAGAAATGGAGTCACCAGATTTTAAGGAGGGGCCACCAGAGGGATGTCTGAGCACAAATCCTGTCCTAAGATGACAAGCTCCCTCCCCCCCTCCAAAAAGGGGTTAACATTTTTATATATCTGTACTGAAGTTACAGAGACACACATGTTCAGCTGCCAAGTACAGTCAGCAGAGTAGCTCCTCAGCTTCCTAAAATCTGACAGAATAACCATGGAGGTAGTTTCATATATTATAGGAGAATACTTATTTGCACCTATAGCAATAGAAAATGACCCTTTGCTGTTCACACTGAAGACAAAAACATATGTATATTTTGAGTATATGGATAGAACAGTGCCTTAGGAAAAAGAGCAAAGGTATTCTGCTATGCAGCACCACTGCCCTGGCATCTCCAGCAATGCTGTACATAAATTCATTTACCAGAAGTTGCTCTTTTACCTTAAGTTTATGTGTGGCCTCAGGATCACCAATTGTGGCTACGTCCTTTTTGCTTTAAGGGAGAAAATAGCGTGTAAAAAAAACCCCATTCCTTGTAACCCTCTATTAGTCTAGAATAGACACCATTTCTGAAAATAACTGACAACTTGAGAGTTCAAGTTTATGGAAAGTGCTAAAACAAGTACATCTCAGTGGAAGTCCCAAGACCTTATGTCACTTTTGAAAAGGGAAAGTAAATACTTAAATTACTTGGATGTTTTTGAAACCTCTACCCTACATACAAAAAGAGAAAAAAGGTCCAACTATGTAGGCCTTGTGCTCCCAGCCTTCCTAAAGGGCAAGGAATGCAGGCCCTGTAGAGACAAGCACAAAATAATGGGTAAGATTGCACTGTTTAGCAAGGTGCATCAATTACATGAGTAAGATGTGGATGTAGAGAGGCTGGCCAGACTTCCAACTATGCTGGCTCATTTCAACATCACATCCCAAGGCTATTTCACTAGAAACACATTTTACACAATGACAGTGATCTCTTGAAGGGGCATTTCTTCACCCTGGGAAAAGTATTCAGAACTACAGTCTTTAATAGTCAGTCAGAGCAGTTATCCTCAGGCCA
>NW_009208214.1:0-8511 GCF_000690835.1 Fulmarus glacialis
GGGCTCGCAGGGGCTGCTGCTGGGTGGGGTCTGTTGGCTCCGCGGGTATGCAGCGTGTTTTGGCTGTGGACTCCGAGCAGGTGTCACTACGGTGCGTGCACGCTGGGACACGATGGTGGCTTTGGACCTTTGGCATCTATTAGTATTTAATACATAGTGAATTCATTATAGTGGTCTGATAACAGGGTGCTTTGTTCTTGATTAATTTAATGTCTGTTGTTGCCCATGCGATACTTTTGTTCATGCTTTGCACCACAGTCGAAGCAGGTATCAGCTGGATAAATGGTGCTGCAAACTACTGTTCAGCGTGGTAAGGGGATCAAGCTTGGGTGTTGAGCATTGGTTGTGCTTCAGCAGAGGAGCTGAAGTATGTGAGGATCTCCTGTATATTCATGGATACATTCACATTATCCCCACTGTGAGGGTTGGAGAATAGACTGCTGGCAACTGGGGTTGAAGTGATGCAGTGATATGCCTCAAATCACATAGGAAGTACGTGATATCACTAAAAAATTAATGATAGTTCAGAGCATTAGTGACTACTGGGCTGGGCTGCTGTTAGCTGCAAAGGAGAGGTTGCTAAGGGATAATAAGGTCTGGATCCTGCTTATACTGCTGTTGTCATCTCTGGGAAGCAAATGATGGTAACCAATGTCTTGGGGATATACAGGCCTTTGAGAAACAAGTTCGTTACTTCCTAAAGTCACCTGGAATCCTGTTCATCTACTCTGAGCTTTATTTTTCTTTAAATACTTCAAAACAGAAGCAAAACATTTCGAATTAAAGATTCCTGATGTAACGAGAAAGTAGCTCTTTCGTCTGCTCTTTCAATTGCTGGATAATTTAAAAAGTTAATGCCATGTAACTTGAAACTTGTGAGGAGTTGTGTGTTAAAGGTGTTTTGGTTATCCCTTTAATGTATTTGTAATACTTTAGCATGCAATAATCACTAGCAAAAAGCATTTACTTAGAAAGGATTTAAAAGCATCGGTCGAGATGGGACAAATTTGAAGGCACAAACAGTCAGAGGGAGTAAAGCCAGTTCAGCAGCGCAACTGAGCCTGCTGCTCTGCAGCACGGGAGCTGTCAGGGTTGTCCCGATCCTAAACTTTCTACTCACCTGGCTTCTACTGGAGTCTGTCATGTCCCCTTGTGTAAGTACTGCCACCTGTGTGCTGGCACTGTGAGCTAGTTCAGGAAGGTGATCCAGCTGAAAACTAATTTGCTGTGGGACAAAGTGACCAGATAGCTCCTGGGACAGGTTCACTGTGATACTGCCTGAGCGACGGGGCTGACGCAAGAAAACAGGCCTGCTCCCGTGACTCTAGCAATTCCTGTTTAGATCCAGACACGCTGCTGTGGAACTTCATCCCAAGCGTGGACTTTAAGCTGGCATGGTTGCAGGAAGAAGCAATGCTTCCTGCCTTGCTCCTGCCCCCGTGCTGCTCCCTTCCTTTCCTTGGCAGAGCTCCCTGAAGGGTGTGTTTCAGAAAGCTGGATGCAGCTGTAAAATGTCATGGGTTTTTTTGGCTGGGTTATTGTTTTTACCCAGGCTAGGTTAAGTTCCACTTATCCTCTTGACTCTGCAGCTGCACAAGTGCTTGGGCACCTGTGAAGGAACGGGTGGTACATAGGCAGGGATGAGTACTTGTTGTTCGGAGAAGGTGGATCTGCTTCTCCTTTAACTTGGCTGGTTGATGCTGGTTCCAGATGTTCGTTAAGCTATGGCCTTGTGCTTCAGGCGAACAGCATTTGACATACGAAGCTTTTCTCCCAGATCTTTGTTTCCACTGCCGTGCTCATATGCAATTCCCCTAGTTTTATCTACGCCATTGTTTGTGGAGTTATGCTGCAAACTGGATTGTTGAGCTGATCGTGGTTAAAAATAACTCCTTTTTATCGTGTTGTTTGTTCAGGAACCTGCAGTTAAGGACAGTAAAGAGACAGGAATAGGGGAAGAAGTACAGAGTGGGAATTTTTTCATGGCAAAAATGGTTCTAAAGCCAAAACAGGATAGTGTAACTACGGTCAGAGAAGAAACGAGAAACCTGCTTTGCCGTGCCAAAGTCCTTGAATTTAGCAGGCTAGTGAGTGAACTTAAATCCCCAAGAATACCCCTTCATTTGATATGTAAATTGCTTTACAGTTTAATTGCTGTTGATTTACATGTAACAACGTATTAGCTGGTATACTGTACAGTCCAGAGGAAATCTCTGCTAACCAGCATCTGTTGTAGCGTTACGTAAACATACAGGCAAATGAGAAAATAAAAGTTTTAATCTACATTGCCTTATTAAGGTGAATATTTCAAAGGGACCTCGCAGGTAATTTTTGATGTCCTTTTTTTCTTAATTGCATCTGTGGAGAAGCCCGTGGAAACTAAAATGGGAGTGTCTGAGACTGGAGCAAGATGTATCTAGGTATAAAAAACGTACCAAATTAGCATGACCTCATTTGATTTTTAGGCGCGTGAGTCTGAGTCAGTTATACTGACACAAGAGAGAGCAGCAATTTTTCATGAGTTCAGATGATTCTTGAATGGGTTCATGTGACATCAGTAGGCTTAACTTGATTTAAGAGCTGTAGCACGTTAGCTATGCAAATAGATGTGAAACATCACTTAAATATTTTTGGCTTCTCCTTTATGAAGTGAGTGTCTCTGCAGTTCCTGTACCTAATCTGAAATTAGCTACACTTTTGGGGTGATACATTTCCAGCATTCCCCGTTAATATCTTACTGTAGCTAGACCACTTGAGGGTTTTCAAAACAGCGATGTGTGTTGGAATTCCTCCTGCAGAGGTTATGTCATGATAAGCAATATTTCTTTTCACAGTTAGCACTGCCTTTTAATCTCTCCCCATTTCAGATACAAACTCATGATTTTTTTTGATATCTCTTGCTGTACTTTTTTGGGTATCTCAGTTTCAGCCAGTGCACAGCTGCCAACTCCATCTGCAGATTGGCCTTTCATCTTCAATATTTTGAAAGTCATACAGGAAAATTTAAAGGACAGAAAGTGATACTGAATATTTGAGAACTCTGTTTAAAAGGAAATGTGTTTTCTGAAGTGTGCCTGTGCCTGTGAAAGTAACATACACGTGAATGAGTGTTGTTGGAATCTTTCACAGATCCTAAAAAATGGCTAAATGAAAAGAATTAACTTAAAAGAAGCCATCCAGAACAGGATTAAATCTTAACCATAAAGAGCCACATAGTACTACTGAGGACAAAACCTATATAGAAAGTTGGAATAACAGGTAGACTTTTACAAGTAGATGCTGCTAAATATGTTGACTGGTACATTTGGGCAGGGCTTATGTAGCCTTGTAGCATTCCTTTTCAATGAGTTAGTTGTAACCAGCAGGCTGTTGAAACCAAACAACGATGTAGTGGTTGTGTGTTAACACGGACAGGGCCGTCGTGCCTATGGCAAGGTGCATGACAGGCTGGGACTGAGGGTTTCTGGCGGGGAGATACGAGGAAGCCCTTAGTGTGTCTTTGTTCTGTGAGTTACAGCTGTTGTTCTCTGATCTTCATGATCACGTTTCAAGTGTCTTGCCATGAACTGGAATGGTTATAATGAGTCAAGTGCATTATTGTTCTTGAATTAGCCCTCAGTTGTAACTGTATGTGGCTTCCCCCACAAGGTTTTAAGGATTATGAATGCTGATAATGAGCTTACTTAAGGTGGTATGATTTTTATGGCCTCAGCAGCATTTCTTTTGGTTGTCCCTGGTGTGAGAGAGATCAGAAGTTGTAATCCATCAGTCCCTTGCAGAACTGAAGAGGAGTTTTGTGAACTGTATCCAAGAATGAGATGCAGTATTTTCACAGTGGTGTTATATCTTATGAAAAAACACTCTTTTCCTTCTTCCCCAGTTTCTCCCTGGGAATTTTAAGGATTACTAGACAATGCTTTTATTTCTGCTTCAGAAGATGAGATTGGTAATTCCTGTACTGATGGGTGTTGGTGGTGGTCTTGACAGGTAAAGGGACAGTTAAAGGTGTTGTTATCACTGTACTGTCTCTTCATTCTGATCTGTCATGAAACCACGAGGAGGGTGCCACAACTCTTTCTATGTCACTAATTTTGTTCTTTCCTTTAGAAACTTGGATATTCAGTGTGGCCAGGGTTACTATTGCCCAGCTGGCCATTTCTGCTTCCTTAATAAAGTACCAGCATAGCAGTGGTATTGGAAAAGTATGTTAATAACGGTAGTTCTTTAATATGCATACTTAAACTGACATAATAGTCTGCTGTTGTTCCAGCCACTTATCTTGAAAATAAAATAAAAACTCAGATTAAAAGCAGTGGTTCCCAATCTATGAGCTATATCCTGCTTGCTGGACTCAGAAGTAGAGCACAGGAAACGTGCTAAAGCCCAGCCAACAGCTAACCACTTCATTATGAAATGCAGGAGTTGAATCAGCTTCTTTGGAGCGCAAAAGAGACAGTGCATGAGATTGCTATTTTCCCGGAGAAGACCTCCACCTCTTCCTGGTTGAATTGGTATTAATTACACTTGCTTCCTCGGACTCTACCCCTCCTTAGACTCTTCCTCCCTGGGCTGTCTTCCTTCTTCGGAATCTTTGGAATGGGCAACACCCTTTTTCAGTGCCATTCTTAAACCTTCAGTGAAGTAAGTTTATGTTCTCTGCTCAATTTATTTATTTTTTGATAGATACGTTCTTCTTCAGTTTGGTTATTGTAACGCAGTAGCATTTCTGTGAAGCATTTCAACCTTCTTGTAAGAGTTACACACAAATTTTAAAATGCGGGTATGCGCAGTAGAAAAGCACTTAAAGTTCATGATAATCTGTAAAACACAGAAAAACAGATTTCAAAAAACAAGGAAATTTTCATATCTTAGCTATAGGAGCTACTATTACAAAACACTGTGCAGTGAAGGGCATTCATTTAATATAAATGAGAAAAATCATACAGTGTGGTGTGGGAATTATGCCTTGGTTGATAAGGAAGGAGTAGGAATTGATTTCCTGTGAAGTGCTTTGTTCTGTAATTCACTGGTAAAACTAAAGAGAATTAATAAAGATGATATGTTGCACTACAATAATTAGAAAAAGCTGTTTATGAATAGGTGAAGTCACAGAGAGTCTAGCTTCTTCTGTGGTTTCTTAATTTGGGTGTGGTTTAATTAAATCTTAATACAGGAACCTTCAGAATTTAAAAAAAACCCAAACCTGCTTTGTGTGTAACTGAGAAAAGGCATTTTCTCTCTGAGCAGTCAATAACAACAGCACCATTAGAGTCCCATTTCTGAAAAACACTGACTGGAAGTATTTCCCTGTGGTAGCTACTTATTCCAGCTGAAGCCTTTCTGCATCAGCCAGTTAGTGCTCCTCAGTCCACAGGGCTTTAGAGTCTTCTCTGCCACAGCCGGTGTTATGCACAGTTTCAGACCATTAAATTTACCTGGAATCTCTGGCTTCCTAACCTAAGAATCCAGGATCAAATGTTGATTCAACTGAAGCTGAGGAAAGGAGTGGCTGGTGTCCTAATGCTATCAATAATAAGCATAAATAAGGAGGGAAATACTAAGTAGGTAAAAAGGTTATTTGGCATTAAGTCAAACTGATGTATTTTGGAATTTTATAGTTCTCACATTTGCCATTTACATGACATCCTCTGGGGTTCATGCATCTTTTTCAGAATATGCATGATCTTCGGACCATCCCCCAAAACCTGGGAAAATCTTGAATTTGAATACTGTGATTAATCTCTTGTGATTGCGGTTTGCTGTCCTAAAACATTTTACTGCAGGTGCTAGAAGGCATTGTGTATCTTAGCCTGTGTGAATGATTGTCCTTGCGCAGCTAATGATGAGCAATTTTGACCATGTTGATTCAAGCATTTGCCAACAAAGCGCTAAATTTTTTTAGTATGTTGTTACGCACCATAAATCTATGCCCCCTCCTTGGAGGGATCCTAACTTCATTTGTAAAGTTGTGTACCCCAATGTGAAGGTTCAGTGCTATTGCATGTGGGCAATTATTTGAACAGGACAGCAAAGGTAATTGCTGCTATCCGTTGTTCGAGTTTGGGGGGCTGCAGTTGCTTGCTGGCTCTGAACCTGATTTAAAAATTAAGCGTAAGAGACAAGGGAAAGGACATGGGTATTAATAGCATTGAAGAAGCAAGGGGTTAACTCAGTCTCTTTTGGTTTTGCTTGGTTTTTTTAATTGCCTGGCACATGCGTAGTTTGGAAAAGAGTGGTCAGAAAATGCTTATGGCAAGGTTGTGCGTGTGCTCCACACCCAGAGGCTGAGAGAAAGCCCTTTTCTCCTGCTTGTCATGTGCATTTATTCTGGTAATGATTTACTCAGGGCAAAGTATGCTGCTCATAACTTAGCAAATGTAAAAGACTAATCATGACAATTTACAAAGATAATGGGGAGTAACTGGATTTGACTGTGGCCGTGTCTACAAAGTTCTGTATGTTTTCAAGTTCTAAGGTTTTAAGATCATGCTCCTAAGTGATTGTAAGAAATAGATGCAGCTGAAAGCCAGAGAAATGTGAGTCCTCCTCTGATATAACCCACCTGCTTAGTTAGGCCATTTGGGCTTTCCGTTGCACTTGACAGTTTCTGCTGCTGAGACAAAGTTTAGAAAGCAGCATTGGTGGAGGTGTGGTTATCATGACAGATCTTCTTACGCTGTCTTCCATAGCTTTTACTTATGTTTTGCAACCTCTTCTTTTCTTTCTTTCCCATTTCCTCCTTTCTGACTTCTCTCTGATATTTTTCTTTTTCCTCCCCGTCTTCCCTGCTCTGCCTGTGTGCACAGGATGGAGTTCAAGATCTCCCGCAGTGGAGGAAGAAGCTGCTCTTCCCTGTGGTGCTAAAAGGAGTTAATCTAAAAGAGGCTTCCCACCATGTTCATGCAACAGCATGTTGGTGATCAGGCTGCTGATCTGGTGTGGTCAAAGTTTGTCTCCCTACTAGTAAGGTAGGAGAGTGAGAATTATAAATTCTACAGGTCGGCTTGGTGCTGAACTACTTGTCCTTGCATTTTGCTATGAAAATACACAGTGCACTTTGCCTCTTCCATTCCAGCTGCCTTACAAGCACTGAAGAGAAAAAAGAGGTATGAGAAACAGTTGAGTCAAATTGATGGGACACTTTCGACCATTGAGTTCCAGAGAGAGGCATTGGAAAATTCCCACACCAACACAGAAGTGCTCAAGAATATGGGTTATGCTGCACAAGCTATGAAAAAAGTACATGAAAATATGTAAGTGCTTTCTAATAGCTTTCAAGTTAAGCTTACTAACCACTTTCAAACTATTTCATCATTATAGTCTATTGTATCAAGTCAGCCAGTTTTTACTTCATTTTTGGTTCAGGCCTTTAATGTCAGGAATGCTATTGGTGCTGTAGTGTTATATTTGGCAGAAAAATATCTTTCCTTACAGCAAGTCTAGAAGGAAGTCCGCTTAACTAGAGAGACCTGTGTGGTACCTTTTTTTTTTTAAGTCTGCCTTGGCAGTGGAGACTGGCCTCTGCCCTTGGTTTTTCCAGAAAAAAACTTGGTTGAAGAAAGTAAGTGGACTATTTTCCTCCAAGTCCATAAGCTGGACTGTGTGATTCAAAGTACTGATTAGACCTGAATAAAAGAAGGGGTAATTTTTTTGTCCGTGTAGTATTTTTTTATATGTCCTATATTGTTTCATGAGGCGTTTCCCTGCCTGAATAAACAGAGTTAAATCAGAAAGGTTGTTCTGGGAGAAGTAAACAGGAACCGAAACAATAATGAAGTTAACAATAAGGGGAAGCTTTTAAATGGGGTATAGTCCTGTTAAGTTCCCCCACTTCTGGTGAAAGCTTAACATCAAAAAAGATCCATCTGTAAGGATGCTGACCTTGGGAAGGAGATGGGATCTGCCCAGGGGATGTGACTGTTGGCTGGCAGAGGTATGAGAAGCACAGAGGGGGAGAGAGACACAGACTGCTGCAGTTTGACTTTTGTTGTAATCCCAAAGCGGAAGAAATTGGACTGGCTAAAACACACAGAAGCTTGCCAGGAAACATTAAGATGTAGGTGAGGGAAATTATTGCCTATGAGTTCCGCTATTTATACTGCCATGGGCATAAAAAGAAAATAGGGTCTGTTCAAGTTTTTGTGAGTCTCTTATGTAGGATTTGAATGATGTATCTGTAAAAAATGTTTCCATGTTATCTTGCCAGGGACTTGAACAAAATTGATGATTTGATGCAAGATATCACTGAACAGCAAGATGTTGCCCAGGAAATTTCAGACGCTATCTCAAACCGAGCCGCCTTTGGTGATGAGTTTGATGAGGTTAGTACTTCAGGCCTGTGAGTTTTAGCTGTTAAATGACTCCATAGTTATTTTGTTGTGTGGTGCCTTGTTTCAGTGGCTTGTTTCTCAAAAGGTGTGGATGTGAAATTCCTTGGTTCTAGCTTACCCTATCTAGACATATTTATTTTTTAAATATATATATGTAAATTAAATAAAATTAATAATATAT
>NW_009208215.1:0-385 GCF_000690835.1 Fulmarus glacialis
ACGACATTTGCTTATTAAGTTAAAATGCCCCCATTTTATATACCAAGAAGAAATGTAGTTGGGTTTGGTGGGGGTTTTTTGGGGTGTGGAGGTGGGGTGGCAGGGAATGGGATTGTGTGTGTGGTTTTTTGGTGGGTTTGTTTGTATGTTTGTTTTTTTAAATAATCAGCCAAGAAAGTCTTCTGAGTGTAGAAGATAGTCAAATCACCTTCCTAAGTAGGTTTCAGCAACAGCATGGGAAGGAAAAACCCTTTACATTATGCAGGAGGAAATTAAATGTTTAAAAAAAAAGTTGATGAAATTAAGTCAAATCAGCTCTGCTGTTTCCATGGCAATGATAAATGTGCTATACACATATGCAAACTGCAATACAAGTGCATATGCT
>NW_009208215.1:413-1180 GCF_000690835.1 Fulmarus glacialis
TGGATACAGCAATATTCAGGCAATATTCATATACGTGTGCGATGACAACTTAAGCAGACACTTTCATGCTTGCATAATCTCCAGCAGAACTGTAGGCTGATGTAAATGAAGGCAGCCTTCCATTTTCTTTATATTACATCAACTACCAACACTGCCTCAATGATATGGCAGCCAGTGCTAAAGATCCCTCCATCCCCTACAGGCTGACAATACAGAGGGGATACTGATTAAGAGTCTATGAGGTCCTTACATGTTAAAATGGCTCTACCAGGCTGACACTTTAAACTTGTTAACTTCAGCTTGGAAAAAGACTTTTTTTTTTCAGCAGAATAAAGTTAGCATTTTTTGCTAGTGTTAGCTTAGCTATCCCACTAAGATTGACTGGCAAAGCACACCTAAATGGGAAAGCCTGAAAGCCTTTTTATCCAACAGTTCTCTTACGTTTAGGGGGGAGTGGGGGGGGTGGGGACCACCATACCTACACCGCCCCCCCTTTCAAAATTTCATCCAAAATGCCAGCTACTTAACTTAGACATCAAAACTTCACTTCAACTTCACTATCCACAGAAGAGGAAAGATGATTACCTATTCGGTGTGTTATTTTACTCTTGAGAACACACCTGTTAAATAAGTAAGGGTAATTTTAAGGTAGAAAATGAGTAAGTTGTTCTAGATTTGATTAATACTTTTCTAATATAAAGAGCTCTAACTGGATCCATGCATAGCATGCCACTGTCAGCAGAAAAGGAAGAAAGTGTTTTTTGTTT
>NW_009208215.1:1205-2840 GCF_000690835.1 Fulmarus glacialis
CAAAAGGCATTAGAAAGCCACTGCACTACCCCAGGAAGAAGCACAGTTGCTCACCCCTTTACCATCTTGAGGCCCTGAGAATAAAGCTTCACAATTTTTAATTTTTTTTTTTAAATGCATAGATAGCAGTATGCAGGATATACAGAAGAGACTAGTCCCCCAGAAATCCCTATATGAAAGGGCTAATAAAATAACAGTAATACAATTTTGAAAGCAATACAATTCATGTCTTCCCGTCTTGGGAAATAGTTCAGGCTTTTGCACGCATCAGGTAAAGGAAAGAAAGCTGACCAGCGTGTTTTTTGGATAGATGAGCTTTCTAGACGTTGTCTAATTTCCAGAATTCTCATTCTCAACTTTGCAGTTAACTTATTTATTTCAACTGCACAGATACAATACTGGACAACCCTGCTCAATCCACTGCCATCCCTCTTACCTAATAAAAGCTAAGCCTACCATTATTTCAATAGAAACAATTAGGCTATGATGACACTATTTTTCATGGCATTTAATACCTTCAAAAATGTGTCTCCTGTTACTGAACTCAGCAGGATCGAATCGCCATTTTACATAACATACATCTGATAAAAGCTGATCTGTACCTTAAAGTGTCTTCTGATGGGTCCTGCATTTTCAAGGTGTCCTCTAATGCGTCCGTGAGGATAAGTATCACTTGGTTTTGAAGAATAGTAAGAATTCTAGTAGGAAACCAGACAGAGTTATTAGCTTAATGTTACTAAATTATTCAAAAAAACATACGAAGTTTCCAGGTTATACTAACAAATACTGCAACTCTTTCAATCTTGTAGCGTTTGACACAAAGACACTGTTTGAAGGAACCAGAGTAACAGGAGCAGAGGGCCTGTAGTCCAGGCTAGCTGAAGTGATGGCAGAGCCCACAGAAGCCAAAGACAATACAGACCATCCTACCGGAATATCATCCTCTTGGAGAGATCTAACCAGGTAACAACGCAATTAAGATTCTCCACCCCTGCCCCCCCAGAACAGATGCCTCAATTTGGATGCAGCAAGTGTAGCAGACATGCTGCTATAGCAGTCATTCCTTGAGTCAGGAATAAGGGCAACAAGATCAGTACTCTGGACATCCCTGGTTAGTGTATGGTCATCACAGGTTAGCGTATTTTAGAGCAGACACATGCACTGTTACTATACACAGCACCACAGCAACCAGACAACGAACGTGTAGCACGTTACATTGGTCCTTAGAAGATGCTACTTTTAAGTCTGTAGTACAGGAGGGCGTTTTGAAGATGACTTGCCTGCCACAGAATCATGGAATCACAGAACAGTTGGGTTGGAAGGGACCTTCAAAGGTCATGGGCAGGGACATCTTCAACTAGATTAGGTTGCTCAGAGCCCCATCCAACCTGACCTTGAATGGTTCCAGGGATGGGGCATCTACCACCTCTCTGGGCAACCTGTGCCAGTGTTTCACCACCCTCATTGTGAAAAATTTCTTCCTTATATCTAGTCTGAATCTACCCTCTTTCACTTTAAAACCATTCCCCCTTGTCCTGTCAGAAAAGGCCCTGCTAAAAAGTTTGCTGCCATCTTTCTTATAAGCCTCCTTCAAGTACTGATAGGTCGCAATAAAGTCTCCCCAAAGCCTTCTCT
>NW_009208216.1:0-8483 GCF_000690835.1 Fulmarus glacialis
ATGATTCTATGATTCTGTGATTCTATATTCCGGTTTCGCTTGTATAAATATAGTGGACCTGATGCACAGCGAAAGCAGTGAGCTCAGCTGAGTGCCACATCTTCCATTTTTCTAGATGTTTTAACCAGAAAATAAATTTGACTGGTTTCTTTGTCTGTAGAGAAGGATCCAGCCAAGCTGGGGTTTCAGAGCTGCAGCGTTTTTATGGCAGAGGTTTGTGAAGCGAGCACTGACACAGTTCACACTGCCATGGGAACAGCACTTGTATAATGCTTTTTAATCCACTGTAATCAAGTACATAATCAACATAATTAATTTCTATACTGTTGCTCTCCTTGGTTTACATGGAAAGCTATCAGAAATTGCTAAATTGGTCCTAATTCAGGGGGAGTATTTTCTGTAAGTATTCTAGGTAATTTCCTTTTTAGCTAGCTGCTAATTGCTAATCTTTATATTGATTAAATTTGTTTTACCTGATGTTACCTTTACCCTACTGCTTTGAGATTTAACTATGTGGAAATACTGCTTTGGGAGTGACATCTCTTTCTTTGCAAAAAGGCAGTAAAATTCATAGCTCCATTTTTTAACGGACAGAACAGTAAGTCGAGGCCAGGATGAAAAATTTAAAACCAGAAGATAGTTTTACTGAAGATCTAACTTCATGTGGCTATGTTGGAGGGCCTTTTCGCTGTTAACTGGAGCTGAAATACTGACCCGTGTGAAGCACGAGGTTTGCATTGTCACTTTATTTTATTGTTTGTTTTAGTTGAATGATAATGAACATTTAAATGATCATTTCTGGAAGTTAATGACTAAGATAAAGGACTCAGGGCTGTTCTCTGTGGTGCCCCATGGGTCATACCCAGCATTTCTGCATGTCGCCTGGATGATCAGGTTGGATGCGGGCCCAGTGTGGAAATAAAACCCTCCTCCCCCCCAACTCTCTGGTTATTTATTTTGTCACTAATGGTTCGTTCTTCGCCGTTTCTTTTGTCCCTGATGTTCTGGACTGGCACCGCCTCGTTCTTGTCCCTGTCCGTGTCAGCAGGGTGCCAGGATAAGAAAGGAGCGCTGAAGGGTGGCAGTGATGCCCAGAGCCTCGTGCTATTCTTCACGCCATGGGAAGGCAGCCCCAAAGCCTCTCTGGTTTTGTTTTTCTCGGCTTGCTGAACTCGGCTGCATCGGATTGAGCCCGGCACTGGGCAGAACTGACTTTGCATCCTCATCCTCAAATTCCCTTTGGAACTTCACGAAAACTGTGAGCTCCAGCTGGGTTAATTAAGCACAAATTTTTAAATTCTTTTCATCAAGACAAAGGAGCGTGTTCTGCTGTCACTGTTGCAGACACAGTCTGTGTTTCCCAAGTTGTTTTGTTTTTGCTTTTATACGTTCCTTTTATACTGAAAAGGGGGATTATTATAGTTGCAATTACCATGGAAACAATTACCATAAAGTATTGATCGACCAAGATAGATTAGTAAGCACAAAAGGATAGAGGTTGTCTCTATGGAAACATGGACATTTAGAGCTATTTTTTTTCTTAAGAAAATAACTATTGTTTCTTTCCCTTGAACAAGCTTCTAGTCCAGTTTAAAATCACTTTGTAGTTTTAATTAAAATTGCTTATGTAATCAATACTGTGTTTTAATATAATTCATTTTCTTTTTATCTAAAGCGAATCTCTGAAATAGACCTTTTTTTTTAAGAAAGAGGACTTGCATCATTTGCACAACATTTTTTCATATTAAAAAGTAGCTGAAATGTATCATTAATTGTTAGTGGAAAACAGGTCAACAGAATAGGCCATTTGCTTCTGAAATTTAGCATTTAGTAGGGTTTTGTGTTAATGGATTAACAAAGAAGTAACTAACCTGTTATTACTTTGAGTGGCATAGGGAGTTCAGCATTCAGTAATGTTTTGTAGCGTCATTCCAGCTCCTGCTGTTAGATCCAGGTGAGCATTCGTATCCAGTTCACACACAAAATGGAATTTAAATACTTTAGCACTCAGAAGCACACCCTCCTCTTTTTCTAGCAGAAGTTGATCGTATTCCTCCCAGTGGCTGCAGTGACTTGAGTTCCTTGTGTTTTGGGTTTGGCACCAAAGTGGGTCTGAACATTTTTGCCATGTGGTCGCTCCTGCCAAGTACTATCTTGTTTAGTCAGAGCTGAAGTTGGACGACTCCTTCTAATATAAAATATATAGTTACTCATCCTGGGAATATGCAACGCTTAAGTAGCTGGAGATTTTTTTAGTCACTTCTTAAATTCCTC
Organism: Fulmarus glacialis; assembly: GCF_000690835.1. Classification (NCBI taxonomy): domain Eukaryota; kingdom Metazoa; phylum Chordata; class Aves; order Procellariiformes; family Procellariidae; genus Fulmarus; species Fulmarus glacialis. The sequence continues at coordinate 2,275 of NW_009208216.1, forward strand.
TAGTGAAATGAAATGAGAATGGCGTCCTTCATTGTTTCATAAAGGGTTCTGATGCACAAACCTCTAACGGCAATATTTACTTCTTTAAGCAAAGATTGGTTTCATTAAGCTGTATTCTGTGTATCTTTAACTGCTTGTATTTTCTTTTTAAATTTTATCGTAAGTCAGTGTTTGCCAGTGCTGGAACTCTCTGGCACTTTCTGTCGTGAAACAGTCACTCCCATGCGGGTTTACCTTTCCCGTAAAGGTGGGTAAAGGTGTGGGTTTGGTAGCAGCTCATCCAGTATGGTTTACATACGCCTCCTCTCCTAATCCGGAATTTAGCTTATGGAAATAGGTCCTAGCACTGTGGAGATGGGAGTTTAAAATAGGTGGCAACTAGGAAGACAAAAAGGAGAAGAACTTGAAGGGTGATCTGATAAACAAGCAAGTTATCTAATTTTATTCTTTGTTGGTTCCCCCCCCAAATGTTAAGAAAATCTTATTCTTTTCCTTTCCTCTATGGGGAAAGCATCCCTGAAGGAAGAGATCAGTAATGCTCTTACTAAACTTGTTGATACAATAGTTGTAGTCTCTGCTTTTTAATAAATGGAATATAAAGCCTATCGTTTGCCTGCGTTCTTCCGTTTGTTGTAGTACATACTGCTTAATGCAGTGGGAGAGGTGCCCACCAGCCTCCACAATCACTCAGTTGCTCCATCTCTTTGCTAACTGAATTAGAGAGGACTGTTCTGTTTTAATGGATGTTCTTTTACTTGACCGTACATAAAACATTCAATGAGCAAATCTTTTCTTATGGGATGTCAATTGCCTGGTCCACTGAAAGGGATGGAGAAGTGTCATTGTAACTGGAGACGTGTCAGCATCCTCTGAGGGACACGTGTTTCGCTGGGTACAGAGGGAACGTGTTTTCATCGAGGCAGCTCTGAGTTATGTGGTCGGGAGTTCTTTTCTTAAGCCTACCGAACATGACATGAAGCTAGAGCCTCATCAGGGTATTAATTGATAGCTAATCTCAAACGACTATGGAGCAGCGTGCTATGCAAGCATCATTCTTCCTAAGTGCTCCCTCAAGTTTTAGCAGACAGATAATTAGATTTAATGTAAACTGTATGCTAAAGTGAGAAACTATGGAAGTCGTTATTACTGTAATGTCCTGCAGTTTTCACGTTCCCAACTGCAAAACTGTTTTGGTCAGACTGTCCCACGTAAGGAGGAGGCAGGAGAGGCTGACCAGCCGTAAAGGTGGGCAAGGGTAGCTCCGTGATCCCAGTGCTGGGGAGGCTGGTTTTGCTAGAATTGTACTTTCTGTTATCACTAATTAGTACAAGTTGCTTGGGACAGGGCTTTTCTTTACCAGTAGGTTTGTACCGCACCAGAAAACAACAGCAGCTTGCTCCACTTGTCCTGGGTTACCTGGATTGCATCTCTTAGACTTTTGAAAGCTTTTATAATTTTAGACTTTAAAAAAAAAAAATCTAAAGTAAAAAAATCCAGACATCCTAAAGGTTCTTCTTGGTCATGGAAAATATTTTTTAATGTATGCAATGGCTGTGAAAATCACTTTGATAAATTACATTATGGACATTATGCTGTTGACACAAACATGCTTGAGAATTTGAAGAATTACTATTGAATGCTAATTAGGTTTTGATTAAATGAATTCTGTGGACAACACTTTCTGTTTCCTGGGGGAAAATGTGCACTGATGATACCAGCACCGCTAAATATTTAAAAGTTTATTTCTGTTTTAAAATGTACTTTATGTGCAAATTATGTTATAAATAATCAGACTGCATTTTGAACACTGGTTTCATGGAAATTCTTGAAATTATTAGGCAGCATTGCTTATTGGAAGTGCAGGCATGGATGCTGGAGCCAACGAAAAGCATGACTAAATCATTTGTTGCCCTTTGATAGGGACATTGGATTCACGTAATAATCTTTAGATTCATTTCCTTTTTTTAATGTGTTCAAAACAATAGCTCATTTTTCTAACTCAAATGTGTGTTCTAGCAGATGACATTATTTTTCAGGAGATAAATACCTTATAGAGTCTTCTCTGTCAAAAACTTGCAAGGTCACCAAACACCAAGGTATGTTGTCCAGATAAACTAAATTCAAGAAGTTTATAATCCAGTTCTCTTGGTATAAACAAGCTCCATTATTACTGGAGGGTTTTTTTTTGCCTCTAACATGTGAAAACATGATAAGAGGATCATTTAAGGAAAGGTAATTTCAAGGGGTGGGCTTTGCATTATGTTATGGATGAGCTGCGGGTGAAATTGTGTTCGCCTTATCTGACAGTTAATTCTGGGGTCTGGTTCTGCCTCTTCCCAGCTTGCATCCCTCCTCCTCCTCCTCCATTCCTGCGATGGTGTGAAGTTTTGACATTAAGTTATAGTAAGGCAAGAGGTGAAATCTAAGGGGACACCTGGTAAAATGCAGACTTCTGAAAAACAAAAAACAAGTAACGGGTTGCAGAAATGATTCTGCTGGATTTCTCTGTGCAGTGGTGCAGCATTCCAGTGGTTAGAGATGTTTATGGTGCTAGAAGGAACCATCTCCTAGAGATGGTCACAAAGAAAGTCACATTTTGTGTAATTGAACATGTAGGGTTAAAACAAACACTGTCAAAAGGGGCTTTGCATTAGAAAATTGCAAGAAGAATATAAACAAACACAAAGAAGTTTGTCAGATGAAGAGGAGAAAGCTCGGCTGCTATGCAGTGAGCAGGAGTTAAATGCTGACTGAGGAACAGGTCCAAAGCTAGGAAAGCAAGCTTATTTAATCCAGCAGACGAGAATGAAGACCTGACAATGTAAGCTGAAAAATGGAAGAATTTAGTTTAGTTTAAATTGCACGTCAGTAGGTAAATGGGTTGCATGTTCTGGTTGCTTGTGCTGCCAATGCATTGGATTCCTTGACCTTGTGCAAGGTCTGAACCTTTCCTCTCCTGTTCTACAGAAAGCTCCAAAAAACTGAATGCGGAAGACAAAAATGGTTTGTCTAGCAGAGAGATTAGAAAGGTGGTGGGGTTTGGGGTTTCTTCCATTTTGTGGTTGTTTGCTTCAGCATCAGCATATTTGAAAAGGGCTTAGTTAGTGTCTGTGGTGGCCCATCGGTCAAGGGAAGGGAAGTTGGTAACGGGGCTGCCTAAGCAGGAGAATATGGAGGACATACCTCCTGCCCTGGCCTGATGGGAGCTGTCGTTACTCCTCACCACCTGTTGGGTTGCCAAACCCAACTTCATACAGATTTCTGGGATACGTTTGCCTGCCAAATAATCCTGATGTGGGACGTGGCTTTGAACGTGCCCTGGTGACCGGTTTCTCGTTCCAGAAGCCTGGATCCCAGCAGTCTCCCCGGGGGAATTTACCTCCCCCGTTTCTTTTCAGTTTCCCAGCGGAGTTTCTGTGGGATGGGAAAGGACCAAACCGGGCAGGGTGACACTTGCGTTAGTCCAGGCTCCTGTCAGGTGCGGACCTGCACCCTAATTCTGTTCACATCCCCTGGCCCTTAGGAGCTGAGGGTACCCAGGCAAAGGCACCAGAAGCCCTCCAGTACAAACTAGTCATAGAAAACCTCCGCTTTCTTTCCAAATGACCTGCAGTGACCCTATCGCTACCGCTTCCCCACATTAGTATTTCTAAATAACTCTTTTCGAAGCCAGCCATAAGCGCTTCTCACATTCGTCACTTTAATCTGTACTGTGGTGTTCATCGAATCAGGCTTGAGACAGGTGTGTCTTTATAAAGTAGTGGTGCTCACCTCTGATTAAATGGGTGCCTCTTAACTGTAAAACCTGAGATTCGCCCTGAAAATATTGCATAGAAATTGATTTTTATATTTAGCTAAATACTCTTAAAAGATTATTCTTTCTTTTATGCAATTTTATCCATTTTTCAAAGTTTAGAAAATAGTGATTCTTTCGTGTCTCCCTTTTTAAAATCAGACGTAATATAGTCCAGAGCTGACCTTACTGACAGCTGCTGTTCCCCGTTCTGCTCTGCGTCATTCATTATGTTTATATCTCAGTTATTTCTAGCAGTGTACACACAAATACAATATTATTCCTGTTTGCACTGTCACAAAAACATTTGCTTTCTGTACTGTGTCTTTTCGTGGTCTGGTTCCCTTCATTAACACAAGAGATGTTAAATATTTAGTGCTATATAAATAAGTACCTTGATAGTATGTTAAACATTTCGTCAATTAAATTTCATACTAATTGAAGAGAGCTTGCAAAAAAAATGTCACTCTGAAGGAAAATAAGTCCATTAAGGTAGGAAAAGTGGCATTTAAGAAAGAATGCAATGTCCTTGTCAGCTACAAAACAATTGCAGGCTTCCAGATTGTATGTAATTATTTTCTACTCTTTTTAAGCTTGTCTCCATGCAAAGCGAGGATGATAACTTGCTGGGGATTCCCCTGCCAGCATCCATAAACAGGAATGTACAAACCTCCTTCTTTTCGTCATGAAACAATCAGGCTATTGGGACAAAACAGATTTTTAATATCTTTTTTTTCATCCCATGGTGTCTTTTTTGCCTTTTAGACTCTGGTATCATGAAGCGTCATTTTTTGTAACTTGGAGTCATTCGACTGAAGTCGTTTCTACTTGTACTCAAATTTGTGTAGTCAGTCCCTGCTTTACTTTGAAGACTTGTTCTAGCAGGTGAGCGTCCCAATTTTTTGCCATCCAGCACATGCAGCCATCAGTCTATACACGTGTTGGTCCCGATGTCGTACTCGGATCTCTTGGGGAAATTGTGCTTAATGTTAAGCTTCGTTCTGCAAACTCTTCCCAGGAGGCAGGTGTCAAGAGGAAAAATTTGTTCTGCCTGTCCTTGGCATGGGGACAAGACAGACCCTCCGGTGAAGGCTGGGTGGCATTTTAACGTGGTGGAGGCTTCAGAGGAGAAAGCACCATAAATTTGCCATCATCCATAACTCTTGCGATATGAAAACTGATTCTGATGAATCTAGTTGTAAATATGAAGTTGCTATTAACATATTTAGATAATGCTCAGCACCAGTCATCAGAATATAGCCAGTAATATGTTAGTTGTGTATTTAATTTTGGAAATTAGGAAAGCAAGTGGAAATTACTTTACACAGTAGAGTGATCTGATAGAGCAAGAGGAAGGGAGTAGTGATATCATACAGGAAAAAGCTGAATATGTTACAAGAGATGAAAGCCAAGATGGGCGTACAGATGAGCACAGAAGAAGACAGAAGTTACGTTAGTGTGTGGGCTGCCAGTAAATGTGTATTAGTAGAAGACAGAATACTGTCGTCTGGGGCAGGGGTGGCAGGATGACAAGGCAGGTATTTAAAGCTGAAAGATGAGACTCGCGTAGAGATTTTCTTCCCAGATTCTTGTTTTAGTACACTGTTGGCATCAAGAAGAGCTGCTTACGTGTAGCTGAAAGCAGAGCTTGTTTCTGGAGCTCTGCACGCAAAAATCAGCACCGCGGCAGGCAGGAAAAATCAGAAAGTTTGTGATGGGGACAAAGAACATGAAGTGCAGTACTTGGAGATGACCAGAGAAAAAAATAGTGAGTCAAACAATACGGTTTCATGTTCTTCTTTCTAGAAGAAAGTATACAAATCATTTATGGGAATCGCCCAAAAGATTTTCTGTAGCGGGATAGAAGATTGCTTTGGGCTGATGAGTTAGCTCATGTTGAGTCAGTGAAGGCATCAGCCTTGGAAAGCTGCTGCTCATTTGTGCGGCTGTCGCTGCGGATAACGAGCTCAGCCCACACTGCCACTTATGGGCTCCATATTAATGTGTTTGTTTCCTTCTGGTATCAAAACAAGGACAGTGAGAACTGAACCTCTGCCCACCACAAGAAATGGAGAGAAGAGGGAGAGCACTAGAAAATCTTCAGGCTGGGATTTATAATTTTATCACTGACATTACCCTTTTCAATATTGTGTGTTGAATCTGGTGGTGTTTGGGAAGGACCTATCAGTAACACTAGATACTCTCATCATGTTTCTCCTTCATGTTTATTCTAAAAGAAGTCTGAATAGGGTTACAGAAAAATTAGGTCCTGAAATAATCAAGCCCTTGAAAGTGAAAGAAGCATAAAGAACTATTTATGCTGTATTTGTAATGGAAGCCTGTTCAATACCATTAGTTGAACTCCTAATTTAGTGTGAGCTGGAGCCCTGGGTGGTCAGCCATCCGCACTGCTGAA
>NW_009208216.1:8497-14549 GCF_000690835.1 Fulmarus glacialis
GAAAGCCCTTCCAGGGTAAAGAGCCTGAAGGTCCTCCCTGTGCAGAAGGACATGAGCCACCCCAAAACTTCCCAGGCTGGTGCCTGGTCAGACTTGACACTGAAGTGAACCAAGAGGAGCAGTCCTGTAGGGTGTGATGACATCTCAGCCCAGAGCTGCAAACTCATCCTATGCGTTTGTGTGATGCCAAAGAAGCGCTTGGGCGCTTTCTCAGTGTATTTCAGTTGTAACATATTAATTTTTTCTGTTTAATGTTTTCTGATTTTTTTTATGTAATTCTTGGTAGCCTTGGGAAGTTATCTTCTCTTGACTCCCTTCTGGAAGTTGGTGCACACAGTGCCTTTCCATCACTTCAGCCTTCTTCCCATGGGTTGCAATGTCTCTGCTGACCGAGTAAAGATGGCACCTGTGGCTGCACGTTCTGTTTCTTGTCCCAGCAGTGTATCGGGTGACCATCTGAATTAGCTTTGTGCTTTTTAATTTCAGGAAGATGATTTGTGGACATGATTATTTCACAGAATCTGTAGCCTTCCAAGTCCTGCTATTATTTATTATTCTTTCTTGTAACTCGTGCTGGAGCTGTAGGAGCTGGTGCAAGATTTTGGGTTCAGGTATGAATTGTTTGTTCTGTTGGTCAAGATTTTAGTGATTTTAGTTAGGACAATACCAATGCAGATGACTGGGTGTCCTGGTTTTGGCTGGGATAGAGTTAATTTTCTTTCTAGTAGTTGGTATAGTGCTGTGTTTTGGATTTAGTGTGAGAATAATGTTGATAACACTCTGATGTTTTAGTTGTTGCTAAGTAGTGCTTACCTGGTCAAGGACTTTTCAGCTTCCGATGCTCTGCCAGGTGCACAAGAAGCGGGGAGGGAGCATAGCCAGGACAGCTGACCCAACTGACCAACGGGGTATTCCATACCACATGACGTCATGCTCAGCATATAGAGCTGGGGGAAGAAGAAGTAAGGGGGGGACGTTTGGAGCAATGGTGTTTGTCTTCCCAAGTCACCGTTACGCGTGATGGAGCCCTGCTTTCCTGTGGATGGCTGAACACCGGCCTGCCGATGGGAAGTAGTGAATGGACTTGTTGTTTTGCTGTGCTTACGTGTGCGGCTTTTGCTTTACCTGTTAAACTGTCTTTATCTCAACCCACGAGTTTTCTCACTTTTACCCTTCTGATTCTCTCCCCCAGCCCACCGGGGGGAGTGAGCGAGCGCCTGGGTGGGGCTTGGTTGGCGGCTGGGATTAAACCAAGACAGTGGCTCTCCTTTTAATTTGTTTCTTTTTTTATCTTTGGCCCTTTTGCTGCTTTGCATGTGGGGGTCCTGAGTCCTGTTTTGGCTGGGATGTCACCAAGTAGAGCCTCCACCTCCATTTGCTGGTTGCAAAAGTGCTGGGCGTAATTCTCCTTACCTCCTTCTCGCAGGAGCTTCATAGGACCTGGGGCGTTAATTTACAGATCAGTAGATGCAGTGTTTGCTGAGGTCTGATTGCTGTCGCTGTAATGAGTTGTTCCAGGGTGCTCCCCGTGCCTCGTGCTGGCGTGGCTTGAACTGTGCCGGTGGGACCATTTCTCATGGTGGGAGAGGAGGCTGCTCGCAGCACGCATTGTGCTCGGGGATGTGCGGAGCTGCTTTGCCATAGGAGCAAGTCAGTGCATTGCAGCCGAGTTGTCATTTCTGGATTTTCTCTATGCTACAAACATAATTTTGATGCTATCTAAATCAAATTAGGGTACAGCAGAACTGTATTTCTCATGGAGGCGGCTGCGTTGTCCCTGTAAATAATTTTTTTACAAGGTTAAATATATTCATGTTGTCTGTTATGAAAAAAAGTCTGGGTTGAATATTGCAATATACAGAGAAGTAACCCATTTTTTATTTAAAAATAAAATTTATCCATTATCAGGTTTAGCAGAATTCTGCGATGAGAAATGTTAGGTAGAAAAGATACTTTTTTTTTTTTTTTTTTTTTAAAATTGAGGCCTTCAGTGAAGTTTTTAATCTCTAGCTGAAACGCTTTCATCTTTTATGAAAAAGATGTTATTAGATATCCCTGCAAGCTGCAGAGCAAACCTCAGACTTGACGTCTCTGCTTCTCAACAAGCTTTAATTCCAGCCCCCTCCCCACAAGCCCCATGCTGCTAAGAAGCCCATCTGGAGCTTTTCTTTAATTCAAAGCAAAACCTTTCATGTATAAGTGTATCAATTGCTACTTCCACTTCAGTGGAAGTTGAGGGGTTATTTTTGTGTTACTTCAGAAAGAATATTTTAAAAATTACAGGATGCTATCCATCTATGACAGTAAATTGAGAAAGCCCAGGAAATACAGGGTAATACTGTACAGCATATACAGATTGTTTATAAAATCTCGTGTGCTTACCCATTTTATATTCACCTCTGAAATCCAAAAACGAAAAAACACATCATAACTGACAGCCTGTAGATCTTTTCAAGATTTTCAGTTGATGGTATAAAGTATTGTTAACAATGGAGAGTTTACACAAGTTTTAAAATGGATTTTGTAAATCTGATAGAATAAATGGCCCAGAGGAAACCATTGGTATATACATGTCCCCGAAGGGCAGCATCAGCGCTAGCAATGAGTTCTTGCTGCAAGTGGAGTATGACGTGGGTTACATGACAAAAAAATTAATAATGCTCCTCAGGGACTAGTTTTATGTATGTTAATTTTCCAAAGTTTTTCAGGGGACACTTTATAATCTGAAACGTTCGGCAGATTCGGGAAAAACCTGTTTGTGAAGGAATTCCTGTTCTTTTATGTGCTGTATTCTGATGGTCTTGTCAAAAAGTGAGTGGTAGATGGGGCAGATTTGTAGATAGGAAATACCAGGAGCAATGAATAAGAGTTATTGAGCTCTGATGTGTAAGGGAGAAATCAAGTGTTTGTGCCTGATACTTGTTATCATGTGAATCAAGGATGTGTTTCAGTAATACCTTCTTTGAAGGTTTTATTTTCTCCTAGCCTGTTTAGTTCGGTTCTTAAAAATAAAAATGCGTTAACTTTGACTTATAAAAGTGTTATTCTAATTTATTATTCCAAACAAAATGCCTCTTTCCTGCATCCCATCTTTTTGGAAGTAGTATTGGAGATCTGAATTTCAGGTTTTAATTTGCTGTATTACAGCTATAGGGAATAACTGAAAGTTTACTCCTGTGAAATACTTGCTTCTTTTCGATCCATCTTTTTCAGCTGTAGTTTAAAAGCATTGAGTTTTTTAAAACATCTAAATAAATAAATAAAACCCCCCTCTCCCCCCCAAGAATATTACTTTTGTATAACATCGCTTAATTTATGTATCTGTTTTATTAATTAGTAGGAATACCTGGGACATTCCTGGTTTCTGGGTAGTTTTGCGTGTTTGTCCATCACCTCTTAAGGCATCGTGATAAACTTCACTAGTCGTATCTCATTAGCAGCACTCATTGCTCATACTTCTAAACAGATTAATAAATATGTATTTCTCTGACATCAGTTCAGACGTGAACCATAGGCATTTGCACGCACAACGGAGGGCAGATTGCTGGATTCTCGGTTGGCCAGTCCCTCCCTCTAGCTGCCCCGTGTGAACTCATTAAATTCGGGGGGAAGGAGAAGCATCTCCTGCAACAAAGTGTTTGCCATATTTTCTTTAGTTTTAACAAATACTAGAGTAAATGCAAAAAGAGAGTTTCCATTGTGTACATATATCACATAAGAGAGATTTCTAGACAACCGCTATTTGTTTTCTAAAATATAAATTCTTATCTTTCTAAGTTCAAGAGGATCTTCTATCTTCCTCAAATTTTCTTCTGAATAACAGCAACACCTTTTTAAGGAGCAAGTCGATAGGCTATTGAGTCACCCAAATGTCTGATAGCCCTACGTTTTAGATAGAGCCAGCGTCCCTTTCGGTCCCACAGCTGCTGCCACCCTTGGCACGCCTGCAGGTGCCTGTCCATGCGTGTGTCTGCGCTCTCCATCCACAGAGTGAAACAGGGTCATCGAGCAGTAGATTTCGGTTCCCGCTCCTTATTTCTGTAAAGAGAGTTGCTGTGGATCTTCACTTTGCAGAGAGGTGAAGGAAGGAAAAATTCTGCATAATGTGTAATAAGAAGGAATTTATCCAGGCACAGCAGGTCGGTGGCAGGAGCTAACCTAAGTTCCCTACATTCAGCGTGATTAATAATTCATGCCAAAAGCGTTAGAGGTCTAACTTGAGTGCACATGCAGAGAGAACATATAACTCCTGTTTTCTTTTTTTATCCATATATGGTATTTATCTATATCACAAAGAATTTCACATGCTTTACAAGAGTAGGGTGAACAAATGACTTTTGCCCAAATCTGATGTTATTGACATGGGGTCATGGGACAAATCATGTACATTGAGACACATTCATTCACTAGAGTTTGCCAAATCAGGATCTCATCTGATGATCAGGTATCAAAGCAAATGAACAAAGAATAGGGAAGGTGTGGAGCTAAGGGCAGCTACTGCAACCTGTGTGCAGGGGTTTCTCATGGGCCGTATGTCTTTATCAGTGACACCATAAGTGATGTGTTGCACGCTAAGCTTTGTAAATTTAATGTTTCAGGTGAACCTGATTATTTGCTATATTCAAGGGGCAAATAACCTCTTCCCTTCATACTTGATACATTATTCATACATCCTTCTTGGAAATACCTGGTGGCAGTACTAGAAGAGTCAATTGTATTTTTTTAAAACAAAATCTTCCTGTTGTGTTTTTGAAGGGTATGTATTTTTTAATAACTGTAATGTGGATGGTCACTAAGCCATTAGTGTTTTTTAAAGTCAGTGTTTTTCAAGATGCATACTTTCCTCATGAAAAATGCATGTGTTTTGATAACATAAATTATCCCTATGCTTCGGTTCAAATTAAAATCAATTGTGATGATATAGTGAATATTTTAGAAGTCTGTTGTTTGTTCATAAAGAGCTGATGGGAATGGTGAGTACACTTTTAAAAACAACAACAATTTCTGGAATGAAAACCAAATTCCAAGCAAAGGCAAAATAGCATAGATTTAATCAACAACTAGAAGAAAATAATTAAAGACATCTAGACTAACTAACATAGGAATGTAATAATGCTGACAGTTACATCAGTTTACCCCATAGGACAGTCCCGGCTGGGTGCTGAGTAGGTAGAAAGCAGCTTAGCAGAAAAGGGCTGGGGTCCTGGTTGACAAGTTGAGCTTGATCCAACAGCCTGCCCTTGGAGCGAGGGAGGCCAGCCCACACCGGGCTGGGTTATCGATAACGGAGCCGGCAGGTTGACGTGGTGTATCAGCAGAGGCTGAGGAAACTGGGTTTGGGGGAGAAAGGGCCTTAGGGGGAGAAAGGGAAGGGGAGATCTGATTCCTGCCTCTAGACGCCCGGTGGGAGGGTGTAGAGAAGACAGAGCCTCTTCTCAGAGCAAAAATTATAATGTGGGAAATTCTGACTTCTTGTAAGGTATAAATGTTTTGACTGGGAGGGTTGTCAAATGCTGCGACAGGGGACAGAGAGGCTGTGGGATCACTAACCTTGGAGATGCTCAAAATTTGAGAAGGCAAGGCCCTGAGCACCCTGGTCTAGTTGGACCTGCTTGCAGCAGGGTTTGGATGAGACTCTTCCAGAGGTCCCTTTAACCTAAACTTTCTGTGAGTCTGCGATTTCTGTAGTCCAGATGGATTAGAATCCTTTCTTGCATATTGGTTAGCTCAGATATCTCAGGAAAAAATGTAGATACCTTGCAGCTATGGAATAGTCTGATTTCTTACTCAAGACTAGCTGTAACACTTGCAAGTTCCTGCATATTGCCGCTAGGAAATATCTTCTTACAAGACCACTATGAAAAGAGGAGATGAAAATAGAGGAGGAAAGGGGAGGTTATGATGATGAAGCAGAAAGCAGATGTAAACGGTCTACACACTAATATCTCAGCTGTAACCAGCGTTATTCTCTGTTGCAAACATTTCAGTTGGGTGGATGTCAAGGGCAAGATTTTCAGCAGGCAATGTGTCCTGGTTTCGGCTGGGGTAGAGT
>NW_009208217.1:0-24851 GCF_000690835.1 Fulmarus glacialis
GGCCGTGCGCCCTGGCCGCGGGTCAGGGCTGTGAGCAGCCGGGGCCTGAGGACGGGCAGGAGGGTGTTCGGGCGTAGGGGAGGGAATGCACAGGCTGGGGGGATCTGAAAAGGGAAAAGAGAGGGAAGGCACGTTCCTTCTGTGTTTCTGGAGTGATCTTCCAGGTCAGGGAAAACCGGAGAGCACTCATGGGGACAGAGTCACGACAGAACTGTGGGGCAGTGCTAATTCTTGGATTTACCCTCTTGCTTTCCTACTGTTTTTAAAGGTAGCTATGTCAGAAGAAATGATAGGCACGTGGGATGGATGAATAAACAGTAGTTTGGGGTGCTGTGTAAATAATTAGAAATAACGATGTTTCTATTTTAGGATATGTCTGCCTATGTGAAAAAAATTCAGTTCAAGTTACATGAAAGCTACGGTAATCCTTTGAGAGGTGGGTTTTGCGTTTGGGCGTTTGTTCCTAGAACTGGGATTTTGATCAGTTCCGCTGAGGCTTTATCACCCGTATTAACACTTCTATTTCTTACTGCAGTTGTTACCAAACCACCGTATGAAATCACCGAAACAGGCTGGGGTGAATTTGAAATAATCATTAAGATATTTTTCATTGATCCAAATGAAAGACCTGTAAGTACATTAAACTTTTAACAACACTTAATTAATTATGGTGGCCTAAAGCTGCGCTGTAGCACGTTGCTGGTCAGAGTAAGTCCCATCAGCCATGGAAGTAACAAAGCCTGTTCTTGTAGAAAACGTATTTAATGATGGGCCACGTTTTCCTGTTTCTGTGCTTTACTACTGGCATTCATGACTGCTTTTCCTGCACTGGGCTCCTCTGACACTTACTAACACGTGACCGCGTGTTGCACCATACCTGGGTTGAGCACATACCAAGGATTTCTCTTCCATGTAGCTTCCTAGTTCTAGGATATTTGAATATTTTAATTAGGGGTTTTTTTGGGGGGGTCTATCAGATTTGGTCAAAATCAGTCAAAAAGCAGCAAAGGTATTATGCTAGCATTAGCCTCTTTCTTAAGCAAACCAGGTTAAGACGCTTCTCTAGTTGAATAAAGCATTGGAATGAATTTCTTTCTTCCCATCCTGTGTTTTAGACGTATCTTGCAGGTTTGTTTATCCAGGTTTAGGTAGGAAACTCGATTACCGTATTTTAGGGGAATGAGATGTTTATTTCTTGAAAGTTCCTTCTGTCGCGTGAACTACAGTGATCCTTTTGTTTAGCCATTTTTTGCCAAATGAGGGGAAAACTGAATTTTATGTTTTTCTTGAATAGGTGAGAATTGCTACTAGAGTAGAAAGGACTTCCTGCGTGGTCGTGCTCAGTAGCACCCTGACCGGTCATACTGATTTCGTTCACAGCTTGACCAAGCTGTCCTAAAGTTGGTTGGGTGTTTTTTCTTTGCTGCTGTTCTCGGAAGGCTGTTTCAGTGCCTGTCGTGTTCTTCCTTTCCAGGAAGTACCGACCCGAGGCGGGTATCTCGCTCTTCCATGACCATTCCTGGGCCTGTTTGTGCAAGGGAAGAACTGTGGGCTGCATGCCCTCTTCCCAGGTCACGGTCCAAGTGGTCAGCAGTTCCTCAGAGCTGGACAGAGGGCTTCCGTTCCTCTCCAGCTCCTGCCGTTTGCAGTGCGGTAATGGAAGAGTAACTCCGTAGAGAGAAATTTCAGTGAAAAGCTATTCACGGGCCCCCCTGGTGTTTTTCCTACGCAAGAAGGGATGATAAGGTCACAGAAAGCAGTTTCTAACTGATTCACTGGCAAAGTCGGTTTGAACTAAATCATCTATTTGGAGATGTTTACGAGAAGGTTTTCTTAGTAGTTTTTATACACCAATCCCAAATCACTTGCCCAGACATTTTTAAACTATCAAGAAGCCTTTGGATAGTTGGCGTGCTTAACAATCAAATGTAAGTAATTCTACTGAAGCTATATGACACTTATTTTTTCATTCCTAAAAGATTTTTAAATCGTATACAATTGTTTAGTAAGAACAAATACTGCTTGTTGATACCTAGAAGATGATTTGCATTTCCCTGCAATTGTCAAGCTAATAAAATTCTGTCTTTGTGTAGGTAACCTTATATCACTTGCTGAAGCTTTTTCAGTCTGACACCAATGCTATCCTGGGAAAGAAAACCGTAGTTTCTGAGTTCTATGACGAAATGGTATGAAAATTTTTAATGTAATCCTCACTTTATTTTGAAGAGTATTGTTGATACCATGTATTTTTCTTCTTTATTAGATATTTCAAGATCCTACTGCGATGATGCAGCAGCTGTTAACAACATCTCGTCAGCTAACACTAGGTGCTTATAAGCATGAAACAGAGTGTAAGTTGAAAACTAAAATATTTTAATTTTAGAAATAAACAATAGTTTGTTATTTTTTTTCTGGGCTGTAGTAGTACAAAGGATTTGATGCTGCTAAAAAGTGGTATTTTCATTGAATTAGTTTCAACTGTTGCAAAGATATTAATACCTATTTGAAAACTTCTAAGATTTTCAGGTCTCTATGCCTGCTGAAAAGAAAGGAATTACGAATAACTCAGTATTAAGAGTGATGGCATGATCTACGCCTAGTTTAACATCTTTGAAATGAGTTAAAATGGAGAATAAATTCAGGCCACTGTATTTGTGATAAAGTTCTTTTCGTCTCATCGGGATGTTAAGTGCAAGCCAGGATCACACTTTAGCACTGAAATACAGAACAGTTAGTACTGTTTTAGTCAAAGCAGCAACCCTTTTGGGATAGAGTAGTGTCTGAAAGCTCTTCTGTCTTTTCCCTTCTGTCTAATTCTTTAACTGTCGGTCATTTCATAACATGCTTCTTCAGTATAGCTTAATGTTCTTTGTGTCCTTCATGTCTTTAAATGTAAACGAGAATATTAAGGGAATTAAAGAAATGAAAATACATCGATTCATAAAATACAATGCATTTAGTGATGATTTCTGTTCTGATCTTCCGAATTTCATCTCTTATCTTCTACTCTCAGAAAGCAAATGTAATTATTTATTGAGCCCAAATCCTACCTTGTTAGTTACAAACTCTTAACGCCATCGTAGTCTGGCTCACCTGGCCTTTGCCTTATCTGCACATTCCCCTGACAACAAATGTCAGGTATTTCTAGACAGTGAATACCTAGAGCTAAGAGTGGTTATGAGTTTGAAGCTCTACAAAGCTAGGGTCTGATTTGCCTCATGTCTATTTGGGTGTGTGGACATGTGAGCTACTTGTATTTTCTACCTCAGTTTAGCCAGTCTTGAGGTGGATTTTTGTTGTATTGTATGTTATGGTTTACATGTAGAAAATGTTTAATAATTTGAATCATAAAAAAGTCTTGTCTAAATTTAAACTTTTCTCACTTAAAATTTCTGGATGTTTCTCCTGAGTGTAGATAGAAATTTTTAGTGGGTTTTTTTGGTATATATTTCCTTAAAATGTGCTACTGAAGCAGATAAAAATTAAGATTTTTTTTTTTTTTTTTTTGCCACTGCCCACAATTATGTAATGTATGGGATATAAAGGGATATCCATGGCCTCCATAGATTTGTTGGCTTTACCAGCACTGTCCAAAAACTTGTGTGTAAGCAAATAAAAAAAAAATAATAAGGACATCTCAGTAAACCAGATTGAGATGTCCTAATGTCAGGTATTCATGAAAGCAGAGGCAGCGCCACTAAATCTTTTAGATGCATAGAATTAAACTCCAATGAGACGGAGAGTAGAAAGTGGTTACAGTACATGGAGAGGGAACTACAGAATGGTTGAGGTGCGAAGGCATCTCTGGAGGTCATCTTGTCCAAGCCCCTGCCCAAGCAGGGTCACCTACCGCAGGTTGCCCAGGACCATGTCCAGCTGGCTTTTGAATTGTCTCCAAGGATGGAGACTCCATCTCCCTGGGCAACCTGTGCCAGTGCTCTGTCACCCTCACAGTAAAAAAAGTTTCCTGATGTTCAGAGGGAACTTCCGGTGTTTCAGTTTGTGCCCATGGCCTCACATGCTGGGCACCACATATAAACTATTTGTAATTCTCTGTAATCCTCCATTTATTTGCTCTCACCATGTCAGGTTTTTTCCCCACTTAATCTTTAAAAAACTCTGGAAAATGATTTAGTGAGTTATGTAACTCCATCCACAAAACTGATGGGCTGAATGAGGCCACAAAAGAAGCTTGCTTTTTTTTTTTGCCTTTTTGGGGTTTTTTGTTTGTTTGTTTGTTTGGTTGGTTTTTTTTTTATTCCAGGGGTTTTTTGGATACCATTTTGACCACAATCATTGCATCTCTAAGGCTAACAGTAATAGATTTTTTTCAGGACACACACCATCCAAATTACTATTGCAATTAAAAAAAAAAAATTACAACTTTTCATGGCACTTAAAATATTTATTTTTCTTTATCACCGCCGCAGTTGCAGATCTTGAAGTGAAAACCAGGGAAAAGCTGGAAGCTGCCAAAAAGAAAACTAGTTTTGAAATTGCGGAGCTTAAAGAAAGACTAAAAGCAAGTCGTGAAACCATCAACTGTTTAAAGAATGAAATCAGAAAACTTGAAGAAGATGATCAGTCTAAAGATATGTGATGAGTATTGACTTGATAAAGAGCCTATACTGAAAACGGAAGGACTTCAATCATGGAATTGTATGTGTTCTCTTGAATTCTGTAACTGAGACTATGTGAATTTCACTTGCAAATGATTGAAGTATGTGGCAATCTACTTCACAAATGGAAGAAAAAAGAAAGAATGTATCCTTGTTTTATAGTTAAAATCTGTGGATATTTAACAATTTATTTCAAGTAGAAGGGATCTTGGAGACCTGACTACTTTTTTTTTTTAACTGCATTTGAGTGGTGTATAAACACTTTGTATTAAGTCTTGTGTTAGTTCAATGTGATTTTACAAAATGACGGTGTTTACTTTTTGGTTTTTTCTACTGATTGTTTAGAGATGCATCTTTAAAGCTGAAAATAAAATACGCGGTTTTTTATTTTAATATTTTTTGTCTCTGTCCAGTTGTGGGCTTCAAGAACAATTGGAAATAGCATACCCTGATTTAAGGTAGAGGTTGAAATATAATGGTATGCAAGTTGCTTAAGTCTGGTTACAGTGATTTCTGCATGTCTGTCTGTTATCAGCACAGTAAAAAAACCTTCTCAAAACAGGATTTTAAATAACTTGTATATCTACAGATGAGAGTTTCTAGCCCCACACATGCTTTATGCATCAATTATACAAGTTATGCTCAGTCCTGTTTTGTAGAAGTTTGTTTAATATTTGTACTGTACTGTATTTATTCTTAAGTAACTAGCAAGTGCTCCTCCTGAAAAATCAATACATGATCTTTTGCCTGTTACATCTTACCCCCCCCCCGCCCTTCCTTTTTTTCCTCTCTTGTAGAGGTAAAAGAGCCTGATAGAAATGGCACTACCTCAGGTTTTGAAAAGGCTTGGGCATCTTTTCTACTGCTTCAAGTACTGTGTTGCAGTAAACTCTGCTAGAGAATGAAACATCCTACATCCCCTCTCCCATAGAAGACATTATCAATGCTTTGAGAACAAAGCACTGATTTCTTCACATTTGAAACAATTGATGATTGGCTTTTACCATGGCTTGGTAAAGATTTAGAACCGAAACAGGTTCAACACTCAATACGTAGACTTTTTCATTAAAAAAATTTTTCATTTAAAAAAGAACTGTTAAAACTTGGCATATTTAGTTTATCGTATTATATATATACACATAGGTTGAGGAACAGCTTGTAGTAGTGGTGTCTACACATCCTTCCCAGCACTGCAGATTACCCAAATTTTTCTGGCTACCTAACTGGTTTGGTTTATTGATTGAGTAGCCAATTTCCTTTTAAGCAGTAGCTGAAGAAGAACGTGCTAGACAATTTCAGTACAGTAGAACGTGCCATTTTCAGAGCTGTGCATTGAAAATAAGACTTGTGTGGGCATTTTAACGCTGAAAGAACACTTTTCAAAGAAAAGTTAAAAAAATACTCATACAATTTTCTTTTATGATACCTTATTCAAAGTGTTTACTTGGCTGCTTCCTTGTCTTTGACGATCATCAGCAGATTTTTAAGGAAAAATATAATAGGGTTAGCATGAAGTGAGTCCTTCCAAGTGTATTCTCTTAGCTTCTTGCAGATTTATTCCATTTCCTGAGGAGGTTTTTAAGATCCATTTGTCCATGCTGAAACAAAAGTGGGAATGGAAAGCACAGTTTTGGTGATACTAGGTTGTATTCAACATTGTTATCTTCATATTTGTCAGTTAAAATAACACTAATGTAGAGTAACTTAGATGCAATATTAAATAGGTTCTGCAAGAGCTGTGACTAACAAGAACAGAGCTGCTGCAACAGGCTTGAACAGACCAAAAAAGAATGGAGTGGTGCCTTTCGAATCCAACGTTTTCATAGAAGCCTAAAAGTATTCTTTTTGTTTACATTTTTAATAACATCCAATAACCAGTCTAGTATTCAACTTTACAGAAACAATGATCCTGGCTCCACTGTTAGTAGCCATCAACATGCTAGACCAGTGATGTAATTTTTTTTTGTGGTTAGCATTTTTTCCCCCCCAGTTTTTCTTTCAACTTTTTGTATTTTTTTTCTTCTCCTTTGTGCTCTCTGTAAAGATCATACAAGAGTCTTAAGGTTCCCCCGTCAATACTAAGGTAAGAAAATAGTGCTAACATCTGTCTGTGCTGAGCAGTTACTGTTGATAGAAAACAGAAAGAGTATCTTCTGCTTTACAAAGTTCCTTATTATGTTCTGTGTTTTCATTAGAAAATACTTTCTTCAGATGCTGAGAAAGCAATTGAGCCCTGTATTAGGCAGTAATTAAATTCTGGAAAAAGTTAATGAGAATTAAGCGGTTTAGGATTTTGGCTTGAGAATAAATGTGAAAAAAACCACCTCCCTGCATTTGACAAGTAAACGTATAGCTACTTTCTCTACATGCAGCTGCATGGTTCTCAGTTAATAGATAGGTTATGTTTGGACCAACGTGTTCTGCCATTAAAAGAGTTGTTGATGCAAGCACCTGAGATAGCATGTGTACACAGTAAATGTACAACACCTCCTAGTGTTGACCTCCTAGTGCCTATCATTTTCAAAGTTACTAGAACTGAAATACAGTGGGGCATCTAAGGACACAGCTGCATTTGACCTCCATTGCCTTGAAGAAAAAGAAAAACCCAAACACTACACTCCGCTTTATTTTTGGCAGCCCTACGAAGATGTGATTCCAGACAAATAGTTACAGTTTGTGTTTGCTAGGGGTTCTAACTTAAATGCCAGCTATTTATATTGCTGAGACTGACTTTAGACTGTGGTTTCATCCTGAGTTATAATTGTGAAACACAGATGTATTTAAATTTGCTTTGCAAAGGAGGGAAAAAAAATCCCTTATCATGCTATAGGTACAGTTTGATATCACTGAATTGCACAGTAATTTGTCCAATTGCCTACACAGAACCTTTAGGCTCTACTTGAAGTAACCCTTTGGTAGGTAAAGGTAAAACATGGTTTATCTCAGTTTATATGCTTACTGTTATCAATTTTACCAATGAGGAATGTTTAGTTCAGACATCACACATGCAAAACTGGTAGTTACTGTCATTGCTGCTTCCACTATAAAACTTGGGGGTTTTAAGTATTTTAGCTAAGACACATTAATAGTCATCACAGTAATTTCAAACACTGACTGCTTACTTACTACCTAGTGTTATTTATCGCTAGTCCTTTTTTTACCTAGCTCCATCTCATATAACTTACTTCTTTCCTTTGCCTTTGGGTTTGGCACTCACTCGGTAGTTTACAGTTAGGCTGTGAAGTTGTATAAGGCTGTGCCCAGGAGGTTTCTCATCAAAAGTGCCATTATCTGACAGGAGATGTGTAAATACACTTAATTCAAAGATTTACTTGAGAATTTTTGTGGTTAGTAGAGATGGGACTGGAAGGAATGTTAAGTCACCTTGTTCCTTTTCTTTCTAGACAGATGGTGGTAATAACACCAACCTAAAGACACTTTATTCATTTCATCCATATTAAATACATCAGCATTTGCTTGCTTCTTAACGGGAATACAGATTTAAGAGCATTTCAGGTTGTTTTCAGACATAAGGCTGTTTTCCAAACACCAGGTGGCAGGTATGTCCAAAATATTCTCCAGTCTCAACAGCATTTTAATTACTAGGATTTTGGCAGATCTGTGGTATCTTTGGTTGATCTCATTTGCTTTGAGACTTGATCATCTGATCAGACAATTTGTATTTGTTTCTATAGAGATGACCAAATTATCTCTTGCATGTTATGAAACTGTTCAGCAGCCTTGTGAGTAATCAAATGTGCTGTGCCAGAAAGCAAAAAAAAGTGTGAATGTCTGTTTGCAATTTTTGTTCATTCGGCAAGGGAAGCAGCTTTCAAAATACAAATCTCTGGGGTTGTTTTTAGGGTTTTTTTGCCTTTTCAGGCTGAGATTGTGTGATAATATGAATGAACAAAACGTAATTTAGGTACTCTACTTGGACTGCATACTTTGCTTGCACTCAATTGCTTGCACTCCACTGCAGGTGCAAAATGGCAGGATTTTCCACAAGTAAAAGTAATTACTTCTTTAAACTTAATGTTAATAAGCTTTTTGACTACTTACTGCTTAATGAATACTATGAATGAACCTTTGGCTTCCAAGTATGTTGAAACTTCTGATTTTCCTGAATACAGTAGGGAAGAACAGCTTAAGTTAAGTGGAAGAAGAGAGAATTAGGATGGTAAAAAAGAATAGTAACAATGAGAAATTCCTGTTATATATGCATCGTGATATAATTAGTTGGGATTTATTTTATCATAATTTATGATATATTTATACTATTTCCATTTTTAAATGTTTTAAGCTAGAACATGAAATCATGTAAATTTCTAGTGAAACAGTCTTACCTAGGCAAATAGCTAATACACATCCAAAATTAACATTTCAATTTTCTTAGAAAAACCTCTCGAATGCCTAGTGATCAGGCCATAAAAAGAACTCATTAGCATTGGAATATGCAGTATTTGTCCTACTCCCTCCCTGATAATTACTATACTTTTTAAGGTGTTCATGTGTTAAACGAGTGGCTGGCACTTCTTATTCCCACAGTTGTGGAGAATTCTGTACTTTAGGACAGAAACAAATTTCATCTTATCTATTGGCTTCTGCTTTGCGAATACTTTTCACCTGAAGTGATCAATAGCTTTTTTCTTCAATGTCTAATTCTGCAATGTCTGGCAAATCTCACATTTTTTCACACTCTACAATTCAGCTTTATTTCAAACAGCGTATTTCATTTAACCTCTGATCTAGAATGTTATTAAAATGCATGGTGGAACACGCTTCTAAGTTTCTCAGTGAAACATTCTGGTATCTTTATTCATAGTATCGAGAAACAAGACATGGCTAAGAAAGGTCGTCTTCACCTGCTGAATTGATCAGACAAAACTGCACTTCAGTTTAATGACTCCAAACAAAAGATTTGAAATCATTTCACAGTCAAATCATAGTTTCTAAGCTTGCATCTCTAAGCACTAGCACGCTGAGTAAATACAGATATTATGAGTTGGCAAAACCAACAAGGTTTATGCCTCTAGGCATTTAACAAGGGTGACAGCTTTTGGACTTCAGATTTGGAGAATGAATAGTGCTGCAGCACTCTGCTGTTCATGTGCTGAGTCTGTTGAATTTAGCAGGGCCAGCATGTGGCTCCTTTTTCCTGTCTATGTTCATTAAAGCAAGAATTAATCCAGGTCATTTTTGTTTTAATCACAGTCCTAATTAGAGTGATAACTATGTCCCACCTAAAGCTCCATTCAGGTCCTAAGCCACCTGAACTCTGAATAGGTAATACGGAGAACCTTGAAAAGTTAGGTTTGCAGGCTTGCAGTTAACTTTTGGTGTTATTTCCTGGTTTCTGTATGGAAGTCTCTCTAGTAGTTAAAGCATTTACTCTGTAAACTAAATATTCCTGAGGAAGACTGAATCTGCATCTCAGAGTTTTAGAAGTTCTTAACCATGAGGTGATGAGAGTACTCTCCATCGCTGCTATTCACGGTGAGCTGCAGACAGGCAGCTCTGCAAGACTTCTCTAGGACTGGACAGGGAACAGGCAAAGGAAAACCATAACCTCACTTGGTAATTAGGGTATTGGAGAAAACAAATTGAGTGCTTTTTTTTGAGCTGAATAAAGCCACCATCTCAGAAAAGGGTAGATGCTTAGTAAATGAACATGACTAAATTAGAAGGAATTAATTTCCCATTACCTTCAGAAGTTACACACGGTTTTAGTGTTTGTAGAAGAAATTTATATATTGGATAAATCGGAAGTGATTTTTTTCCTACTTGCTACAGGTTAGGCACGTTTGCATGGTGAGGCAAGACACAGGATAAGCACTTAAACTAGACAGACTGGACTCCACCACCCTCCTACATTGTGTCTGGAAATGATCAAAGCATCCGCTGCTTTGCAAAGCTTTGTGGTTGCTCTGAATCTTCCTTTTTCAGTCCTTATCAGCAACAGCCAGGAACTGCAGAGTTAGACGAACATGGGCATTGCCCTCGATCGTGACAGAACGTCATGGGCAATGTCACAGTGCAAAACTGATTTGGTACGCAGTCAACTGCCAGGCATGCTGCTCCTGCTCATACTCCTTGAGTATCTCATCACTGATCGGTCTGCTAGTCCTGTTTCCTGCTAGATTCATTCTACAGTATTTAACAGTCATGAGTCTGCAATTTCAAATAGCTAATGCAGTCTGGCCAAATTTAAAATAAACTGTGTTTTGAGTTTTGCTTACTTTTTATTAATAAACAAGCAATGAGTCCTAGTCCTTGTGCATTTGCTGAGGATAGAGAAGATGATACATTTCTAAGGCTGTGATTCTTCCTAGTGCTTTTTTTTTCCCCTCAAGGATAAAAGGCAGAACCAAAGTCATTACTGTAAAGATGATTAATTTAATCTGTATGAGTTTCAGTGTTATTTTCTTGGAACAGGCTGACACAGTATGGGTATTTTAAAATGGAAAAGCAGTAAAACTTTTCATAGTTTCATTATCTGAAAAGTGAATTTTAATTAAAGTTTGTTCATAGTCTAATCTGACCCCGTATGGTACTAAATGTTTACAAGTGCCTTGCCTCTGTATTTGGAGCTGGAAATGCTTAGTACTTCACTAAATAAACTTGATCTTCAATCATTGTGAAGTCAGTGGGTTTAAATCAGACCTCTGGTGAATAAAGGTAATAAATCAGTAAATGAAGAAGTCACTTTTTCATAGTAGAAGGGCCATTTGAGAAAAGGGCCACTTTAGTACTGTTTTATATTTCATGGTAGTTAGACTTTACAGCATTCCTTTACAAGTATTAAGCTAAGGCTTTTGGAAGTCTGGTAGATACCTATGCATAAATTTAAAAAAACCATTTTTTCAATTTGTTACCTAGCCGTTGCTACTGTATGCCCTCCCGTTGACTTTGTAGTAAAATTATTTTCTTGTAGTGTATTTTGTACATTTGCCCAAAAATTTGCCCTTTATAAGTTCCATGTCCTTCCTTAGTTCTATGCTACAGCTCCTTCACCGCTCAACAAGGAGCACTAAAGAGAAATGATCTATAAGACAAAAGTGAAGTATAACTTGTTTTTCTTGCTGTTGTTAATTCCAGAGCTTTATCTGACACTGATAGAGTCTTACCTAAATCTAGAGATAGTTTGTGTGACAACTCTGAATACATTTTGTAATCATCTAACAGCTGTCCACACGCAAGCATGTTGAACTTGGTTAGTGGCCATTATACCCGTGTCACCTCTCCGTGGCCTTGTGTAAAAAATACCCCAAAACCCCAAAATCCTGTGGCTGAATCTCTATTGTAGTGTCCCTGACACAAAAAAAAAAATTGCTGATCTACAGTATTTTAATAATAGTAACATTCTGGAAACTGCATCTAATGCTAAATCATTGATGCATTGTATCAGACACTTACTTATCATTAGAGTTTTGGTTGGAATTTCTGCCTAATAAAAACCCACCACCAAATAAATTACTGGGGTGCATTCTGACTTCTTTACTGGTCCGTAGTCATATCTGTTTTTCGAGGACTGACTGTGGTTTACTCCACTTGGACTAGAATTGCATCCAAACTAAGACACTTTGTAATTGTGAAGCAGAACTGGATTTGAAATAACATTCTCATGATCAAAGATTCTAAGAAGCTTTTGTAGTAATTGGAGAATAACAACTCTATAAAATGTGTTTGCTTCTCATATTTAAATTAAGCATAAAGATAAAATGCATGAGAGGCTTATTAAATGAACATACAGATACTGCATCTGATAAGATCAAAGCAATTGAGTGGGATTTTAATTTAGGCATTTGACTGACTTTGTCTAAAAAAAAAATGTTTTTGAAGTAATGCTGGCCATGTTCCATAGTATCTGAGAGGTTCACTCAGTTGTGGATTGCTCCACTGGGCTATTCCTTCCACTGCTGATATATTATTATTTATATTGTATCCTGAGAATACTGTACATGCAAAACGCACAGGCAGAGTTCCAGGCCTGAAGGCCTTCAATCTAAATGGGTAATATAGGATGGGTGTATAATAAATTGCAGTTCTTTACTTCAACTGTAAGCAATGTCTTACAGCTCTAAAATTATACCCTTTAACCACTTTGAACTGAAGAAGCATTCAGTACAGTTCTCATCCTGTGGCAACACAACTCAGTCTGACTATAGTGGATAAGTGAAGCGACTGCTGTCTATGGGTTTCACCATCTTTACAAAATAGGCTTCTTTTAAAAAATTAGTATTCCTGGAAGTCACTTGCATGAAAATTGTTCTTATGGTTTTAAAAAAGGAGAGATGGAAATAAGACTTGAGCCAAAATTCTCTGAAAGTCTCCCATTTGTACCAAAAAGGCTTTGATTTGGGGATTGGAGTGGGCATGCCATTGTTTGTCTGGTACAGAACTAAGTAGCCTTGGGAAGAAAAACTAAGAACAAAACCTCTAAGCATCTTGCTTCATTACTTCAACAAAATAAGCTTGTATCCACCCGCCAATTGTCAATGTAGAACAAAAACCCAAATACTTCAGGCTGCTTCATAGAGGTTTGCACTGACAAGTGGGTCATAAAGAAGATCAGGGTATGTAGCCTGCCCTGAGCTCTAACACAAATAGCAACTATTTAAACATCTCGAGAAAGGCCAAGGGTATGACAGAGAAAGAAGGAAAAAACCATCAAAGATCAACTATGGTCCACAGTTACCAGTTTGGTTCTTCTGTCGCAAAGAAGGTCTCCTCCGCGAGGGGGCTGAAGCTTTCTTAGCAGTGGAATGAACTTTCCCAAGAGTCGAAGACTCATAAAGAAGTCAACTTTTCTCACTTCATCTCCACGATATATTTCTTTGGGGTTCTTTAATATCAACGCAAGCCTTTCTTTTAATGCCTCATTAAAGCAAAAAGTGTTCTGTCATCTTTCTCTCCTCCTAACAGGCAGTATGGAAAAACAAACATAATGGGACAAATATCTCTCTATAGTAGAGTTAGCTAGTCCCACCTGAGTCACACTGCTTTGGGAAAAATTCCATGAGCAGGACCTCCTTGGTCTCCATCCTTCAGACTCTTCCTCATATTTACTTCTGCGTGAGAGAATATTGTTGGTATATATTTTGATTCTGTCCCTGATTTGGCTTAAAATATATGCTATTATACGTAATTGAAGGGAAATCTAATTATTTCTGCTTAAAATAATTATTGCTTAAAATGCCATTAAATTAACAAGTCTGCTTTTATTTCCCCTGTTGCAAGCAATTATGTAGTTTGCTTATACCAGCTTTATGTATGAATTTAGGCAGTCTTAAAACTGAGAAATAATATGCTGGCTGCAAAATGAGGCACTGTAAAAGAGCTTTCTATTCCATTACCAGTAATTCTGCTTTGCCATACTTCATCTGTTCTTCTTCTATGTGTCTTCTGAGGGAACATGCCCAAAGTTATCTCATAGACTTTTATGTTGGCTGTCTCAGCTCTAATTTTAAAAGTCATTTTTTTCAAGGGTTGGAGTGGTTCCTCACCTTGGATGGTCCGTTACCCTCACTTAGTGGTTTCTGCCCACATGGTAAGAAGGTTCTTGCTGTCCTGAAGGAGCCCACTCCTTATATAGTGGGGAGAAATTAAAAAACCCTGGCATTTATGTTTTTCTTCTCTTAAAACATCAGGCTGTGATCAGTAGTTCAGCAGCGGGCGGCTTCATAAGCTGAGCCCTCCCCCAAGCAGGGGTGAGACCCTTCAAGAGAAGAAAAGGTGATACCTTTCACAGTCCTCCCATTTTCATCTATCTATATACATCACAATGCTCAGTTATCCATTCACATCTAGCTGTGATTTTGAAGTACGTGGGACAAAGGCACATGAATGAAGGAGAGTGAAGCCGGCTGTACCAGTGTTCAGAACTGTTGATCTTGCACTTTCTCTGACCACTGCTTTCACTAACAAATTATGATTAAGAGGCAGGAAAGAGTAATCCTGCCAGTGGGAGCTTGGGTTCCCTCTGCGGATTTACTGCTGAGCAGGCAGAGCTGTTTTGGAAGACAGAAAGAGAGTGTGTTTCACTGTTTTTCAACATGACAATCTGACTTCTTCAGAGAAGCTTTTACTTCTTGCACAAAGTAATATATCCACCCCAGAGAAACTGCACAAGGTCACTGTGGGACCAATTTACTTCACTATTTACATCAAAGTTAATTTGAAGTAATTTATTTTATCTTTTCTACTCCAGATAGGAAAAACACTGGATGAAAACAAACACAATTATATCTGATTTTGCTAAGTCAGATCTATCACTGCTAGGGGAAAAAAGTTGCAACTTTAAATATTCGTTTAAATGTTCTTCCTGGGCACATCAAAAGGCAATTTTCTTGAAAAAGCCCGGGTATCTCTCTCATGCATAGGACACAATAACTTGTATGTTAGAGAAAGGAGTTTCAGAAAGGCAGATACATAACTCTGGTACGTAATGTACATTAGAATTTGACATTAAAGACCATTTCCCAAAGACTATTCAGTCATTCTGCCAACCACAATGTCCCTTAGTTATGCAAATGACCAAGTAGAGCAGCGTTTATCTGCCTATGCCAATGCAGGTCTTTCCACCACTGCTAACTATACATTTTTGTGCAGGTACCTGCTGCCCCTATAGGCACCATGTCCCCTCAGAGTCATTTTAACAATCTCTGAGCATGAAAAACAAATTACTTAAATGTAGTCCTGGAACCTGGAATGATTAATCCATCCATTCATGAAAAGCATCAAAAAGATACTTTGGAGGTTTTATAAAAATAATATGACTTATTCTGTAAGTAATTCTGTAAGGTGATGGCAAAATACATACCAGTAACAGCTGTTCTAGTAAAAGTTTACATAAATTCGCCAGTTTTCTTTACTCACTGTCTCAGATCTTATATATTGCCATCCTATGGCCAGACTTTCTGTTACTGCAATGCTTTTCCTGACTGGAAACCTTACATATTCTTGTAAGGATGCAGGCCCAAGGAAAAAATGGTGTTATTTTTAACATTTTCTCTCGAGTAGTCACCATTCATAACTTACAACATACACTGTGAAAAGACTGAGAAAACCATTGATTGATTTACATCTGCCTTAATTTTTTACCAAAGGCAAAAACTGCACACACTGGTGCTTAATCATACTTTGCATCATGTACAAGCATGCACTTTTCCATACAAATTCCATAAGGTGTTTAATCTGCTATTGCAAAAATACTTATTTGCATACAATCACACCCTGCTGTGGTTTTAAATGTTTTCTGAGAATACATTTTAAGCCTATTATCTTAACCTCACTGCCTTTCTACCCACATATAGACTAGCAGACATGCAAACCCTTTAATTTTTATTCAGGCCTGACTGCAATTAAGTTGAAGTGCATTTGTTCTTTAAAACTATAGGACTCAGCTTATTCCGTAAGTATTGTTGGTGAATACGCTGTCGTTCAGCTGCTGAGCTCTAGCAGAGTCTGCATCTTACAAATAAAAGTTCTTATTACAGGAGAAAACAGTGATGGGCAGTTTTGGGTATTTTTGTAGTCTGAATTGTTTGTTCATGCCATGCATGCCAGATGTTGAACAGAAGCAGTCAGTCACAAACAGCACTATCTCATCTTTCAAAAGTCTTAAGCCAAATACCGAGATGCACTGACCCTACTTAGAGAAATCAAGGTGAAGAAGAACATCTTTTTACTGGCTTTCTTGTTGGAGATAGGTTTGATCCAGATGCAGAGAATATGCACTTACACAATCACATCGTGTGACATGTCAGTATGCCAGCTATACTCTTCCCCATCATTCAGTATCTGACAAACTAGTTATATATCATTTGTTTAAAGAAGACATCGGAAGTAAAAAACAAAAACTGTTAGTGTGGACAACAGTACCAGTTACTGACTCCTGCGATAACTGCACCCCGACAAACAACTCCTCTTCTTGAAGTATTTTAATGACTACTGTCAAGCCACTAGACAGAAAGTACCATAGTACTTTTGCTTTCTTTATGGCAAATCCAAAGTGTCTTGTCCCCGCTATGCTCTTGCACTGAGTTTTAATATACATTAGTTAACCCAGACCAAATATATTCTACTTTTTTCAATTAATATACCATATGGAAAAATGTATAGTTAGGGCATAAGCACATGGTAAGAACCTATCTTAAGAAGACAGAATCATGTAGGTTGCAACGGGCCTCAGGAGGCCACCTAGGACCACCTACTGCTCAATGCAGGGCCAGTTAGAGCCAATTGCTCAGGACCGTTTCTAGTCAAGCTTTGAGTATCTCCCAGGAAGGAGGTCGCACAACCTCTCTGGGCAACTTGTTCCAATATATCTGACCACCTTTATGACATAAATAAATATATAAATAAGTAAGTCTCTGTAGCTAAGCAGAATTTCCTGTGTTTCAACATGTGTCCATTCCCTCTCAGCCTATCACTGTGTACCTCTGAGAAGAATCTGGCTTGGTCTTCCATGCAGGCAGCAGCAGTAAGATCTTCCCCTAGCCGTCTCCTTAAGGCTGAACAATATCAGTTCTCTCAGTCTTCTACAATACACCATTTTCCAGTCCCCTGACCATCTTGGAGTCTCTCTCGTTCACTGGCTGCAAAACAGCCATACTTTATTACACTACACAGGTATGCCTAACTCGCTTCTGACCTTAAAGACCAGGACTAAACAGTCAGGAAGAAAGTACAAAGAACAGGTCAGGTATAGCACAATCCTTCTGGATATACATTCAGTTTTCAGTAAATCATTGGTTAGGGAAAACCTGAACCAAAGGCCACTGTATTCCATTCCATTTACTAGCTGCCAATGCACTGCTTCCCTTTAGAGTTTAGTCCCTTTTTGAAAGTAATAATAGTTTTAGCTTCCACATTTCTGGATGCAGTAAGCTCCATACTTTAGTTCTGCAGCATCTGAAAAAGACTACCTTTTGGTTGTTTTAAACCTGCTGCCCATTATTTCCCCTGTGTGCCCACTTACCAGAAAAAGTGAATGTGAGCTCCCTACCTTCTCTCCACAAGCCACCATTTTATACAATTCAGTCATCTTCCCTCAGTCACCCAGGCATTGTCACTTTTCTCTTTTTCAAACTGAAAAGTCCAAGTGTTGGTAGTCATGTTTTAAACAGAAACCGGTCTCTATATTTTATTATTCTTTTCTATCTTTACTTTCTTTCTGTCCTGGGAAACCAGAGCTTCATACTGTTCTCTAGATGTGGCCATACCTCTCATCTACACAAAGATGTCACAACATTTTCTGTTCCATTCTGTCTTCCTTTTCTAATAACTCCTGGTATTTTTGACTTTGAGTTGGAAATGAAGTTTCCAAAGAATTACCTACAGAGACTCTAAGAACTCCTTCTTCAGCAATAACAGCATAAGCAGAACTTACCACTAGGCACATATAATAAAGACTGGTTTTGCCTGTATGCATTACTTTACATTTATTGAGACTGAATTTTAGCTTCTAGTTTAACACCCATGCTGCTCAGCAACTCCTTGCTGTCAGCTTCATACTCCACTACTGTAAAGGATTTTGCATCAGCAGCAAACTGTGCTGCTTCCTTACTCCCTCTCTTTCCAAGACCATTTCTGAGTATGCTAACTAGTGCAGGTCCCAGCATGAATCCCTGTGGGAGTCCAATCGTAACTCTCCCGCAGTGTAAAAAATTACTATTTATTGCTACCTCATTAACCCTTCTCCTTCAGCTAGTTACTAATTCACAAGACAGCCTTCTTTCCTAACCCATGACAGCTTATGTTCTTTAGCAGCACTGGTGAGGGACTGTGCCAAAAGCTCTTTCGAAATCACTACAATGAATGTATCACCCTGGTTTATCAGTTTGTTGATTTCGTCAAAGAACTTCATAATTATTACAAAGCTTCTCTAGCCACAAAAACCCATGTTGATTTTTCCATAGTCTGACGTATTTGTCTGTATGCTGAAGCCTCACCCCAGGTCTGTGTCACTTGCTTGTGTAACCTGGGACCACTGTGTCACTTGCTTGTGTGACCTCAGTTACTACACCAGTAAGAGGACTCAGATGCTGAAAATGAACACTTATAATCCTTAAATCCAAAATGACTGTCTTCAAAATTCTCATCCAGATGCTTTCCAGCTATGGAGGTGCTTACATTCCATAAATTCTTATTTCAGTGAGGTTCCCAAAACATCTCTGACCACTTTAGCATATACTTCCCAGCAAGCTAATTCTACTCCTAAAGGTCCAGCCCAGACAGTCACGACTAAATTATTTCTAGTTTAGGCTAGGATTAAGGAAGCTGTAATAACTATATGATGGTTATGGCACACCCCAAGTGAAGGAAAATACTGATTTATATGTTCACAGATGGAGGATGAAACCAAACCCAGGTCCCCCACGAGCAGAGTTTCGGGGCTTCTAATCACTGAACTATAGGAAAAGGACAGGATGGTTTCTCCTACCCCTTAAATGTTCATGTCCTGTATGAAGGGGCTCCCTTAGGCATCTAACATGAAAGAGTTTACTGACCAAGTAGAGCAACCAGCTCCTTCCAACTCAGTTAGTTTTGAGGATGTTGAGAGACACACTTTTGTGTACGTTTTGCAGCTGTACTTGCCTGTCTGCTCTGCCTCTGCATTGAAACACCCATGTAGCTATGTTGGCAAAATGTTGGCAAAAAACACTATTTGTCAGTGTCCTGGTTATGAACTTGCAGCATGGACCTAATTTAACATTCCCGAATTAGCACTGTATTGGCTGAGGCAAGTGCGCATAGTCCATCTGCCAATTTTCCAATAGCAGTCGTAATACCTGCTCGTGGGACACAACAGACACAAGCCCAGCATCTTTCAAGATTCTTTACTAAGCCCCAGTCATTGTAACTTCAGTCACATACATGTCATTGGTCTTTCACAGTGAAAAGTTTAGTCAGCTTCTTGTTCAGAGTGGATCCCACATGATCGCATTCCTCCACATGCTTCCGCCACATACTATATAGGAAATCTGGATAGAGAACTAGTTGCAATTGATTTCACCCAGCAGCAAGGTTCTTCAATGTTAACTGCCACAAATCTGAGCACTGCAGTACCAAGATCCTCTGTAGACCTAATTCACACTCCCTTGTAAGCAAAATGAAGCAGTACTTCTTCTCTTGTAAAGGAAACAGAAATAATTCCACTAATCCTAATGAAGTATCAACTAACACAATGACAAATGCCCTAAGAATACCTAAGTAGTTATTCACTGAATGAATAAATAAATAAGGCAAAGGGCACTTGCTGCACACACAGATTTAAAATAACCAGCTGTGAGAGGCATCTATTCTGTGTCCTGAATGAGGAAAGAGCAAAATAGAAAAACGGTGTATGATAGGCCACTTAATTCTATCCTACTTTGTGCCCACAAGGGAGTCAAAATTGCAGTTGCACAAGTTGCCTAATTTTTAAAAGTCTGACATTGTGACAATGCTCTTTGAACACTGTTTTGTACATAGTCAAGTGTGCACAGTTCTGAGGCCCTGAAACTCTGAAATACAAAGGGGTGAAGTAAGGACATAGCAGCAATCTTCACTTGGAATTTCCTTGCTTTTGTCAACTGAAGTCAGATTTTGAATGTTATTGCAACACACTGTTGCTTTTTTGCATTTAATTAGATTTACATCCCACTTGCTTATCACAGGCTAGTTGGAAACAGACGTGTGTACATTCTACAGTCAACACATTGACGCTCCTCCTGGGAAACAGCCAGCAAGAAGTTACAGGAACTGCGTGTGGCAGCCTTTGTTAGGGGAATGAAAACAGTTCAATTTGGTTAAGCAGCACATTCATTTGTGAGAAGAACTGAATTTGCATATATACTTGGGAGGCCCAAAAGGCAGCTTCACTTGCAAAGATGTTTTTCAGGCTTTCAATATTCAAATGGTAAGGGACCAAACATGTAGTATCTCAAGGAGTAAAATACATAGTATCTCAGACAGCAAGCTCAGCCTAAAATGAGGTCAGAGAAAATACCTGAGTTTAAAATTATGTTTTTGCAGCTCTCATTGTATTATTTTTAAAAGTCTACGAACCAACTGCCACAGTGAGAAGCATCCTCTCCTTCACAGTACACTACTTAGAGCTCATGGATCCTTTAACCATGTCAGTGGCATATTTGTACAAGAACAAGACATCCGAGGAAAAACAAATTACAATACAAACAGCCACCTGAGAAATTCCTGAATGACCAGGTCTGCTCCACTTTTCCCTGGATATCACAGGAATAAGAGCAGAAGGTTTGTCATATTCCAGCAGTCATTTCACTAGGGAATGTTTCACTATGTGAATTAAAATGTCCAGCTGGAAGACGCCTTTATTTACTATTGGATTGAAAGTTTTTTTTTTTCATTTTTACTTGAAATGTTGACAACTTAACTAATGATGACAGCATTCAATGAAGTAGTGAACTACTGGTTTAAATTATTGGCTCAATCTTGTACTCCCTTCTGGGAAAAAAAAAAAAAACCCACTATTAACTTCACCAGGGCAGTGTTCTTTCTTAAGAAGTGCGGGATCAGGCCATAAGTGGATGCTGTATAGCCCTTACTGTATGCAAGGGCTTTGTTCGATTGTGAAAACAAAAACTTCTTGATTTATATACAAAGGGTCATTCTACTTAGCATGCCACACACGAGGGGAGGCAGAAGTGACGTGACTGGCGTTACTCTGTTCAGCTAGCACACTAAGTCCAACTCTCTCTCTTTGTAAATCTGTTTTCCAGCTCCTAAAATGTTATTATAGACTGAATGTGTGGGGTTTTTTAAAAAGAAGTTTTTGTTACAGTGTCAAATGGATTTTGGAAAGGGGGGGTCAGAATAAAATTACACTCTAGTTAGCCTCTTACAGCAGAGAAAGAGAGCGAGCTTCCGTACCACATTTCAGCCAGAAACATGCTTTTGCTGCTGAGTCATAAACCCCGAAAGACTGTGTTTATAATAGAGCCCTCACCTATAGCTGGGTTAAGTGGTGCCTATAGCAATATCAAAGGCCTTCTTTATTACAAAACAAAGTGACTGCAAAGTTCTATGATTTGTCATGAGGCTATTGCTATGGTTTTATTTTTAAGAGAAACTGTTTACTCTCCTATGTTTACTTCAAGAGAAGAATTTATAGTTGAAACATTAAGGATCTGAATCAGTATTCCATCTCCAAAAATACATTTCAGGTTTCATGCTGGGGTATACACATCTCATACTGATCAGAAAAGACGTCCCTGCTGAGAAGACAAACTATACGTGAAATGGGATAGGTTCCAAAGTTCTTGGGAAGAATAAATATAACTCCTTCACTTCATACCCTTGAGAAATTTGTTGCCATGAATCTCTGAAAAACATATAAAAGGGAACCACAGAAACACAATTGAGAATTTGGCATTCTACTCCCCAAGAGTCTCCTCTTTGTCAGGCCCAGGCATTAAGAAAGAACACAAGATAAATAAGGGAGCACTTTCTTAATCAGATAAATCTGCTGTTAAAATGTAGGTGACTGGGCTACTCTCTTGCTTACAGAATTGAATACTGCCTAAATCAATGTAGGTCACAGGCAAAAGCACTTGACCTGCAGAGTCCAAATTTCATGATAAAACACACCACAAATTGTTGGTACCATCTTGTAATAATCCAGGAACTGCAACAAGAGGGGTCTATGAACTGATACTGAAATACATTAGGACAGTGAAATGAGAACTTCTGGAAATACAAGCTACGGAATATCTGAGGCAGTTCAATCTTATTTCCTCTTCAAAGAAAAACTAAGAATCTTTTCAAAACATTTATATGACCTTCTAATTTTTAAATAAAAAGGAGGTGTTAACCTGAAAATTTTCATTTGGGTGAAATTTTCATTATTAATAAAGGAGTAAATTCTAAATAGTACTAAAATTTAACACCTTTAAAGTGAACATTTAATTGGGTAAACCAGTTATGAATCAGAGAACGATGAAATGTATGATTACTTTTGTTGCCTCAGAAAAGCCATGCATTTAGCACACCCAGTAGCCACTATATAAGACCATATAAGAAATGCCCAAGCAAACAAATTGAAATATTTAGCTACTGAAATAATAATTTTACAAATTTTAGGTATGGGCTAACCACTTATGGAAAAGCTTTAAAGGTGGCCACAGCATCTAATTTTTAAAAAGCTATAGTGAAAACAACAGAGGAGGTGTCTGACTTCAAAGCTGATCTGAAGAAAATTTAGGAAGATCTAACAGAACTGAGGATGCCATCAAAGGATTTAAAGCAATGTAAGTTCATAATTTGCAGAAGTCTGCAAGCAGCTATGCAATCTTCAAAAGATTAGCAATCTGTACAGCATCTGCATGGAGCTGCAATGATCGCAGTTTGGGATGACAAAAATGATTGTAGATACAACCAGCAAGCAGTATGTCATGGATCCAAAAGATCTACGAAGTGAGAAAGCGAAGGAACAACAATGCTAGAAATTCCCAGCAGGGTCTTAAGAAGCCAGAAAACCAACTGGAGAAAGCTATATATTGGCCACAGAGCACAGCAAAGTTCAGTATCTAAGTACATGATTGGTCTGTCAGTAAATCTGAGTGATCTAGGTAAGATAATAGTCAGGGAAATGGTGAAGATGACCAATTTGACAGGTGAACAAAACCAGCACTTCACCTTTGATGAAGACATTGAACTTGACTGTCAAAGAGACACTATGCTATCCAGATTTAATACAAATCCTGACATACAGTTTAAATGCAGCCATTCACGTGAGCTGGTGAAG
The DNA here is from genome assembly GCF_000690835.1 of Fulmarus glacialis. Classification (NCBI taxonomy): domain Eukaryota; kingdom Metazoa; phylum Chordata; class Aves; order Procellariiformes; family Procellariidae; genus Fulmarus; species Fulmarus glacialis. Next base: position 23,386 of record NW_009208217.1, read on the forward strand.
GCACGGTGAGAGCTAGTGGGAGTAGGAAAAGAAACAAATGACCCAGCAGAAGAGACGTGTGGAGACTTTATTCCTTGCTCATCCAGATGCCACTGAGAAAGCCTATGGAAAAATTGCAATGTACAAATACTTAGCTGGATGTGGACTCACAGATCGAGATCAACAACTGAAGCCAAGCAGACTTTAAGGGAAGTCTGCGTAACAGAGGACCTGAAGGTCACGAGGAATCCTGCCTGTTTGTCTTAACAGCAGCTCATTGCTGTGTAGCCCACTTATACATTACATTGATGGGATATGAGCATATACAGTATATTAGACGACAGAGTTTGCTACATGACTTCACATATTACATGACTCAGCCGTAGGAAAAACCCATTCCCTCTGCTTTATCCATCCAGCTCTCTGAGCACTGACTCACAAGCACAGAAGCCAACAGCTGCAATGGGACTAATGTTAAACCACAGTTGTGTTCCCTCTCCCCCTTTCCTTCTAGATATTATCACCTTTCTAGCACGTACATCTGAAGAAAATCTCTGCATGGACTTCAGCTTCTCCAGCTCTCATACAACCTACAGATTAAATGAATATGGGGTTAGTGGAGTACTGTCATCCATTTGCTTCTGCTACAAAGCAGTAACTGTCAAGTGAACGGAGGAAAGGTGAGCAACTGTCAGAGCAAGATTCTCCATTCTCCCTGCCAAAGGCTTCAAATAACTGAAACACAGTCAAAACATGAGTTGCACAACCCCTGAGAAAGTAAGATACATAGACAGATCAGTTCTGTGAAGTAACTAGGTGCTAAGCATTGTTTGGTGGAGAGGTCAGAAGTTAGAGCAAGGCCAAAGAGGCTAGATAACAAGAGGGAAACATATGTAGCATGATCTGAGACAAAGCTGAGAGTTTTGTGCAGGCTGCTGGCTTCTCTAACTGCAAGCAACGTGTTTGATTTGTGTGTGGCTTGGGACATTAATTACACATTCAAGATTAATTGTAGATTACAAGGTCCTCTGGCCCAAGACCTGTCACACATATTGGTCTGCAAACAGGCAGCAGACAAGATGATGTATGGGTAGCGGCACCAAGAACAAATGCAAGGTGTTTTTTTACACTGCTAACAGGAGTGTTAAGTGTTTCCACAAAACTGTACAACATGCAGCTGTGGCACCTTCTCTCATTCTTCTTGTTTCCCACACTTCTTTTTGCAGTATCTTTGTTTTTAACGCTGTCTACCTTTGCTTTCAGTTGCACGTAGTGTACTTCCTGAAAACAGAGCAACTTCAATGGCTGTAGATGAATTACCACAGCAGTGTCTAAAATAACGCTGTGACATCGTGTACAACACAACTGACGGAGGCTGCCTCGAAAGAAATTTAAGACAAACCACACCAAACCGACTGAGCCAATCCTTTCCAAAACTGTGTGCGCAATTACAGCTTTAATTCTTTTTCTTTTCTTTTTTTTTTTTT
>NW_009208218.1:0-22476 GCF_000690835.1 Fulmarus glacialis
CCCCCCCCGTGAATTTACATTGACATAATGTCTCTATTCTTAAAATAAATGATTTTTTACTAAAAAACTGTATTACAACTATTTCAAAAGTATACATTATGTTCTTATCACTCTTCTTTTTACCTCACCATTAGTACTTTATTTGCTTTCCTGTGTTGTTTAAAAAAAATCTGCTACAGATACTTATAAGAGAGATGAAACAATATTTTTAAGCAGTTTGTCTGTAATCTTTTAATATTAAGATGGCTAGACTAAACTGACATCTGGCTTCCTTTGTAGTCAACGAGGAGAGAAATTCTCCTCCAAAAGGTGATTCATCCCACTTTAATTTTCTGTTACCTTTTGTGCAGTGACTCTAACAGCCTGAACTCGTCCAGAAGGCTTAGTTTCTTGATCGTAGTAGAGGTTAAATCTGAGAAAGTATCAAGCTACTCAGAAATACCAAGAAAGAGATTTTCTCAACAAATGCTTGAAGTAGCATTTAGAAAAAATGAAAAAGCAATGTGCTTATGGAGTTTAGGTGATTTCAAAGACAGACAAAACTTCGGATTTTTCAGAATCACAATTTTGTTTCTTAAATATTGTGTTAATGCTATCTGAGATGCTAAACTTGGTCTCTTCTTAACTTTTAAATTTCTTTTGAGATAATATTTTGGTTCCTAGGTCATTGATATTTTTAACATCTAAATATGCATCCAGTACTTTTTCAATAATTGTGGTGGTGTTATATAACTGGAAAACTTTTCTGGAACACCGTCAGAAAGGAATAATGATTGAAAATTGTTGTGCAATGTGTAGTGTGTAGTCACAATTAGCATCTTAGGACAGCAAATGATTATTTAATTTTTTATGCTTAGAGGAGTTGCCACTGGGCACAGGTCTAATCCCAGAATCAAAGAAGGTGTAGAAGTGCATCTTGCAATATGTAAGATTCTTCAAAAATAAGCATAATTTTTAAAATCATACTAATAGATTATATATAGATTAAATAGGTTATTTCTATCTAGTACCCCATATGGCAAGCTGAGAATGATTTTCAAGCATTTGATTACATTTTGCAGTTTTCTGTGCCTTTCCCTCTGTTGTCTGTTGCAACAGAAATAAGTCATATTATATTTCCATTACAGAGTAGAATATTTGGGCAGCTATAGTGAAGATGAAATATGGTTCCTACGCTACAGCATAATGGTTAATGAAACTGAATCTATTACTGTTGTTGACTTAAGCATACAAGCCCAGATACTCTCATTCCTAGATCGTGCTAACTTCTTATTTGGTAGATAAATATTTCTATGTATGCTTTCAAAGTCAAAGGTTAAGGTATAGACTTTTTCAACCCTTTTGGAAAAGGTGAAGATAAGGTGAAATGGCCGGTTAAAACAGCAAGTAATTAATTGAGTCTCTCTGTTAACAGGAGGAAGGTCAAGTGCACATAACTATTGTGATTACACAGCCTGCATTACAAGCGGCTGAGTCGTTTAACCTCAAAGTGGTTAGATTGGAAGGCTGAGAAACAATTAAATGAGATTTTACTTCAAAATAGTAGCTATGCTTCTGAGTTGCTATAGTATTTTGTGGTTTTTCAGAGTGACTTGTCATATAGTTTTGCAGTACCAATTAGTTTTATTGCAGTGAAACATTTTAATTAGAGTTTTCAATTTTCCTCTTTTTTTTTTTTTTAAATCTTATTTTTTTCTTTGCCTCACTTTAGCTAACTGGCTGAAATTTTTAAATGGTAATTTCTAATGGAGATGTATTTGATTTTTTTCTTTCTGTCTTTTTCTTGACTTTGTCTTGTATGTAATTCTGAAAGTTTTTCAGATGCACAATTTTATTGCTGGATCCAAAGTGTAGAAAGGCTTGCTTAATTTTGTCACATAGGAATTATATGTCTCGTTTGCACTGGGGATAGTCCATAGTTATTCACTGACAAAGATCCAAATTATTTGCAATAACCTTTCAACATCTATGAAAAATGCTGAAAATCTGCTACTACTGATGTCTCATCTAACGATGCTGCAACTATATAGCATTGCTGTAGATATATCAGGGAAAGCTCACTTGCTTTGAAAGTATGCAGATCTTTATTCTTTTCCCTCCAACTCCTTCTTCATCTTAGTGTGGGAGATCTCTGCTAAATAGCGTCTGGTACCAGAAGATACATTATGGATGGGTATTTACCATGGAAGCTAGTTTTTTTCTGACTGTATTATCCTTGGAGAGATACGTTCCTGCTCTGATTGAAAACTTGACTAAATCAGAATGTGGAGAGGAGCTAAGGAATGGGGGCCCGTGAGAAAGGGAGAGAAGGAACAAGCACAGATATCCAAGAATTGCAGAGCTTGAAAGAATTGTTTACATGTTCTAATTATTCCATGTCTATATGGCAAAGTGTAAGACTCCTTTACTGAGGCTTTATCACCTTTATGCAGGTGATATATTCAGATTGTTATTTTTGTTTAGAGATTTCTCAGAATTCCCCATGAAGTTTCAGGGAAGCATTGTTTTAGGTTATGTGCAAACAGTTTAAAATTTAATAAAAATAAAACACTACCTTTCCAACAGTGCATGCTTGCATTCTGTAATTATTATAAAACTCTACTTTCAGTAAAAACAAAACAGTTTTTTTGGCAGTGAGTGATTTTGCTTTTTAGCAGAGGTTTGACTAAGAAATGCTAATGATGTAATGTGGAGTTAAATTAAGAATTACAGGATGTTATTAGAAGTACAATTTTCCTCATATTTTTAATTATATCTTTGTGCATATTTTCCACTGGAGCTGCTGAGCAAATCAAGCATCACTGGAACTTATGCCTAATCAGTTGGTGCAACTGCTGTCTTGAAGTACTTATTTTGTAAATTATGGATGAAAAATGGTGAATGTTCAAAATGGTTCACTAAACCAGTGTTTATTAGGACTGGGGCCTGCTTCCTCAAACTTAGCCCAGAGGGAATCAGGGAGCAATTGAAGAATGTTTTCTATTGCTCTCATTATCTGCTAACATTGTCAAAATTACATATGATTTCTGCATAATTTTTCTGTTTGAAAAAATCGCTAATCTATGTCCCTTCCTTTAAAGTTATAACACTATTTAAGGTCAAAACTGGGTCAAACGTTGCTACTGACAGGCGAGCATGGACTCAAACAGTTTTTGTAGTATGGAATACCGTTTGGAAAATGCCTCTTTAGCAGTTGAAGGAGAAGAAAAGCAAAGGAGAAAATGCAAATGACTTCAAGACTTGCAATAAATTTCCAGTATTTAAAACAAAGAGAAAGGCCTTAGGAACGTCTTATCTAAGCAAAATGATCACATGGTTTCTTTCTCATTCTATCAGTAGAAGCTAAAATATGGTTGAGGTCAATCAGTTCAGAAATAGGTTTTGTCAGGCAAACCTGGTATGTTTTATCAATAAAATTGCAAAACAACTAGATAAATATAATTTTGATAAAGGCCATAATATAATATATTTGGCTTCTTTGGGAATTCTTTTTGCTGCTTCATAATATCCTGATCTAGAAACTTGCCTTTTACGGAATTAATGTGGGCCACATTAGACAGATATAAACAGGTTCAGTTCAACTGTGAAGAAGTAGATATGGTTGAAGAGACATCTGTGAATGGTAATATTTCCAGCAGATTGCTTTGTGATCCAAAGCTAGGTACTGGTTTTGTCAATTTTCTTCATAATCATTGGTTAAGCTTGCAAACAATACAGAGATAGACAGGGCAATAAATAATCAGGCGGCCATGTCATTACAGCATGACCTGAATCACATGGTTACTGTCCAAAAACATGTTTTACAGAATGTGAAGTGCAAGCAGTAATCAAAACTTTATTGGTTAACTGTTTTAGCAAGCAGTTTACTCCGAGAAGGGTTTAGACGTCACTTTTTGCATCGTTTCGACATCAGCTGCTAGGATGAAAAGGATGAGCTTTTTGCCTGAATATACAAAATAAATGGAATATTTGGAAATAGGAAAGAGATTTTGCATTGAGCCAGCATAATAATACCAGGTTACTCTACTTAATTTATTATTAAGAATAATAATAATCCAAGCTGAATAATACCAGGTTCTCATGTCTGTGTGCCAAGAAGAAAATAGAAATGCTGGAGGAATTTTGAAGTATGGTCACAAAAGTGGTCCTGGAATTGGAAAACTAATTGTATACTGAGAAGTTTAAGGAGTTCTAGCTGATGAATCCAAGAGAAATTGATGAAGAACTGTTGTGCCTAAATCTTTCTGCATGAAGAAGAAATCAGATGTTGAGGGTTTTTCTGCCTTGGAGGAGAAGGCATGAAATTGAAGTTGGTTAAATTCAATTTTGAATGCAGATGCAATTTCCTAATAGCAAGGATAATTAAACTTTGGAGTAATTTCTCTGGATGTTAGACTCATTGTCACTCAGAATGTTTGAGACAAGATATCATAACCTTCTCTAAAAATGCTTTATAATAGAATTAAGTACTATCCAAAGAGACAGAAAAGAAAAAAAAAAAAAAATCTGTGGGCTATAGCAGTTAATGAAGGTGATCAGTATGGTCTGTCGTGGTTTAACCTGGCAGGCAGCCAAATACCACGCAGCCTCTTGCTCACTCACCCCTGCCCCCTCAGTGGGACGGGGAGAGAATTGGAAGGGTAAGAGTGAGAAAAACTCGTGAGTTGAGATAAAGACAGTTTAATAAAACAGAAAAGGGAAAATAATAATAATAATGATAGAATATACAAAATGAGTGATGCACGATGCAATTGCTCACCACCCGCGCTGACCGATAACCAAGTAGCGATCGCTACTTCCTGGATCATGCCTACCATTCATATACTGCGCATGACATCACATGGTATGGAATATCCCCCTGGCCAGCTGGGCTGGCTGTCCTGATTATGTTCTCTCCCATCTTGTGTACCTAGCTCAGTCAGTAGGCATGGGAGCTGTCCTTGGACTAGCAGGGCACTTAGCAACAACTGAAAACATCAGTGTGTTATCAACATTCTCCTCATACTAAATCCAAAACACAGCACTAGGAAGAAATTTAACCCTATCCCAGCCAAAACCAGGACAGGTCTCTTCTGGCGTCAGAACCTGCATCCCAGATGTTGTATGATGTTGTTTTTTTAAGGTATCAACATCATGATTCTTCATATATTTGAATAAGACTTAAGGCTGTACATAGTTAGAAGTGAAAAATAATTTATGTTGTAAGGCACCTCTGGTGATTATCTAGTCCCACCAACCACTTAAGGCAGAGTCAACTCTGAAGCTGGGTCAGGCTGCTCAGAGCCTTGTTCAGTCGAGCTCTGAGTATCTCTGTGATTCCCAGCCTCGCTGGGTAACCTGCACCACTGCTTAACCTCACGCAGTTTGAAAATTTTTCTGGTATCCAACTGGAATTTCCCTTACTGCAACTCATGCTGTTTCCTTCCCTCCTTCTGCTGTGCACCTCTCCGAAAAGTCTGAATCCCTAATCACCAGTTAGATAGATGACAATAGCAATTAAACCCTTTGTCTCATCTCTGATCTTCACAAACCCAATTTCCTTAGCCACTGCTGTTAGATTACCCTTCTGTGCCTATTATTTTGGTGGTCCGTCACTTTTTCCACTTGTCAATATGTTTCTTGTACTGGTGGGTCCAAACTGAACACAGATATTGAACCTGGTTACTCGATACATTTAAGGCAGAAATTCTATATAGTAGAAATTTACAACAGGAATGACAGCAAAAAAGAATAAAATAAGTGTGGTCATTTTTTTTTCCTCCACTATTAAATTGTGTGTTATTTTCCACAATATAGAAATTGTCTCAGAACCTGTGATGTGATTAGTTAAATATTATGTTTATTATGAGATTCGTTATCTGCATAAAGAGGTATGGAATTTACATAAAAGTTATGGACTGGGAAAAAAGTGAAATTAATTGATTGAAAATGTTTTGGTTTAGAAAATATGTGCATATATTAAGTAAATTTGCATTCTTATACAACATTTAGAGTTGGATATGTTGATCTGTTTTGTCATAGCTCTAGTGCTGGGAAGGATGAAAGAATGGATATTGCTACATAGTTCCTACTGTACAGAGTTTGAGCATCAAGTACTACGCTGGCAACAGGAAGCTCCTTCATCAGAGACCAAGGGCACAAAACGTTTTTTGAGGGTCAACATCTTTATCTAGTGTATGATGCAGCCGTGTAAAACTCCCTGTTTATCTTATTAAGCAAGGCCAGAAAATAAGGATGAGATAGCTCCATTGCCTCTCTATTTCCTCTTCCTCCAAGCATGTTTTAAAAGTAAAGCCACCAAAACTGTACTTCAAGGTTCCCAATTCTGTAGGTATATTAATGCCATTTATTTTGGGTTCCATCTACATTTTAGTTACTACTCTGGCTATTTTCTGGATCCCCAAAAGGCTCGAGAAGGAGATAAACAACTGATTTTTCATCCTGCAGCAATTCTGGAAATTCCCAGAAGTGTAAACCATAACTACGTTGGAATTTTTGATCAGACTGGAATTAGTTTTGGGAAATGAAGAGGTCACTGAGTGAATGGCTTTGGATCACAGTGTTAGACTAAGATCTCAAAAGCTCCCCCCTTATCTTGTTTTATGGAGTTAAATCCTTCTCAGTATCTAGCATTAACAACATAAATAAAAGCAAAAATAATGTTTGTGAAGAAGATGGCCTTCATTATTTCAGTCTGTTCATGCTATAACAACAAAGTGTTCATTGTTTCAGTTGCCTCCATGTAGGTGATCATCAAATCATATAAATCTCAATCTGAAGTAAACTGAGAATTATCTGAAGGCAAACTTCCAGCTGCTGCCTAAACATCTTGCTTCTATCTCATAAAAAGTGAAGCCATGTGCTAACTGTAATATACATATATATGTATATACATAGGTACATACATATAAACAGTGCAAACTTCAGGCACTTTTCACTGCAACTTTTTAATAAATACCTGTTATTTCTCCTGTTCTAGAAAATGCTTAGTTAGTATCAAAATTCCAGTAATTTTCAAAAGTGAGCACAAAATCCATGCAGGTGGACTAGGATAATGTATGGGTAGCATTAAGCATATGTAGATCATCAAAGTATCTAATTCAAGCTATCTGTTTGAAACATATTCGCTGCTTATTCATTATCAGTTCACAGTATAAGGTCTTATCTTCTTTTTCTAATGCATGCACCCAGAAAATCTGAATGCTCATTCAAGGAAAAAGAAGATAAAAATTATGGTATGTTGTAGCATTTATTTAGTTGGACTTTACTGTTATTCAGGTCTAATTTCTTTCTTCTTTTCTGTAATAGCTATTGTGATAATATCTGTTGAAAAATATAATTGCTTTTGGTGTGTCTGCTGTGTGTCTGAGTATCAAACATTTTGTTTGGTGGATTGGTAGGTTACTTTTTTTTATTTCTTACAGAGACTGCATGCTCAGCAGGGAATGATGTCACATAGCATTTGGGGATACAGGTTAATATATCCCTTTGGAGAACAGAAATGAATCAACTGTCTTCCTTCACTTATCTTGCTGGGATCTTAGGATATAGCCTAAAAAGCACTCTGTCTCTAGAAAAGCCTGTAGAAGCTTCAGTCTCAAGCTCTTAGGCATGATTTGCTGTGGGCACTCTTGAGAAGAATGTAGTTAGACAACTCAAAGAATGAAAGAAGGGTCAAATAACGCCTACAAAAAGTGGAAATATTATGAAAATTTCATGATTGATCAAATGTTATCTTTTGGAGCAGTTATTTAAAATTGTGCTAAGCAATATCCATTAGAGTAAATAAATAATTGAAATGATGGAAAGCGAAAAGTTTAGGAGCAATATTGTGACTAAAGTACTCGTGCTCAGTCAGGAAAGGAGAAAGCCTTCAGAGAATTGTCAGCATTTTTATCTGACAATCGCTTGCTAAACAGTGGATTTTCCTGCTGGCTGTATCGTTTCTCCTGTCTTTCCTGGCAAACATGTTTTGTAGTACTGCAATCCCATACTGTTAAATACAGGGTTGAACACAGAAGGATGGATGCTTGTATAAATTTATGTGCGTGTATATAGATATGCGTGTGTGTATGTATATATGTATGGTTTTTGTAAGAGCATATAATTAAAAATAAAAAAATAAATAAATGTTTCATTTTTATTGGAGAAGCGATATTGAGGTAATAACTAGAAAAGGTTGTCAATGCTTTCCCGAAATAGAACAAAATGTCACTTTCTAATAGAAATTCAACTATTATTCTATCCCTCCTCAAGAAACTAACTCTTCTTATGAACTTGTCAATTATTAGTTTATTTCAGACTATGGTTTTGGGGATGCATCACTGATAAAACCCAGCTGAAGCTATCTGACCAGTCTTCATCCTCTCAATATTTTCTCTCCATGATGACACACAGTGTGTCTTCAGCTCTGAAAAGCATTTTTTTTAAAAAAAACAAACAGGAAATTGAACTCTTTACAGCTCTTCTATAATGCATATCTTTTAGCTTTAGAACCGAATGTGTGTGGAGAAGGACGAGGGTTCCTATATAGTCTGCATTTTTTTTTTTCAGCAGTATCAATTGGATAGATAAAGGGAGACCTGCCTCAGAATAGTGCGTGGGCTGGAGGTTAGAATATTGTATCTTGAAGTACTTGCTGGGGATGAATAAGAAATTTTAATCTGTCCTAATCACTGGGGTGATCTACTTTCACCTCTACTTGACCTAACTCTCTCAATTCCTTTTCAAACAAATGACCAAACATGAGAGGCTTTAATCCAAAGTTAATGATGTCCTGATGATACGGGCATTTGTTTTTCTTCTTTTACTGTGGTGGAATTGCTCATTAGTTTTTAATGAAAGCTGGGTGTGGATGAGGACTATAGAGCTGAAAGTCAGTACAGAATAAGACAAACATACAGGTTTAGGAGAAGAAGCTAGGATTATTACCAGAAGCTAACTGTGGCAGGTTGCTTACGCTGAGTTGTTAAGGCTGCATTTGGAAAACCACAAACAAATACATACCAAAGTCTAATTTTCCCTTGCTAAATTGTTTATCTTAAAACTCTGAATCTGGATTTCGATGTCATGATTTACGTCTTTGTGTGTGAGGCTGGGATTTCTGCATTGCCCTGCGCATAAGCTTGAAGTTTGGAACAAATTAGAGATTGTTGCTAAGGCAGAGTGAAATGTCCCATTATCAGAAGGTATTTCAGAGAGGATGTTGCTCTTTTGTTCTATTGTTTGCAGCCAGCCATCAGTTCATCTGCAGGTGAAGTTTAAAGAATTGTTTTGACAGATAAAATAAAAAATATTTATCAGTCTTGGATGCTCCACAGGCCATTGCTTTCTTTTTGTATTATACAGTGGTCATTCTCCTGAGGTGCTTGAACAAAGAATACCGCTGTTTAAAAAGAAATTGGTAACAATGAGTTATTCTCAAACTTGATGGCTTGAGGGACGCACTGCTAAACTTGCCTGTTTTCCACTTTTCTTCATGGAAAAAGGAAAAGTGACTATGAGTGCAGTAGAATTCAATCTGCATTTAAGAAGTGGATTTATTTTACAGAGGTGTTTTTTCTGGTGCATTCCTGATACGCTGCTAGCTGCTATTTGGGCATTAATATTTGTAATGATGTGCTTGAGATTTTCATAGTCATTCTGTTTCTACTTGCACTGATGTCTCTAATTCACGCATAGTGAAAAATGGTTGTATGTAGGTAAGGAAATATTTTTACTGAGGAAAATGTAATCTTAACTTTTTGAGAGGCTTATTTAGAAAATCATCAAGGAATGATGACTGCTCGGTGAAACATCAGATATGGATCTGGCTGGTAAATGTATGGATGGTTGTTATTAATTCATATTAATGATCTTTATATTTTCTGAATGACATCTTTGGGAGACAAAATATATTAACTGTGTATAAGAAATCTCATTTTTTCCCACACAATATCACTTAAAAGGAACATGCCTGAGTATGACCTTTCATATAAGGAGAATGAAAAAACATGGTGTAATGTAGGAGAGGTGCAAACAGTTAAATCAATGGTTTCTTTTCTTTTTCTATTACCTTCTGTTTTGAAGAAATCCCATTTTCAAAGATTATTGTTTGTTACCTCACTCTGATATCAGTAGAGAGAGAAGTACTAAACAATTACTGGTTACAATGTTTTGGGGTTTTTTTCTCCTTCATTGTTTAATATGTTCTATACCTGCTGCGAAATTTCAAAGACAGAAATTGCGTATACCTGTGTGGTTTTGTGATTTCCACAATCAATGAAATCCCAGTGTTACACAAAAAACCTTGCAGGAAGGCATCAATATCCATCACTTCAGAACTAATCTCTTGATTGAACCTCCTGTTCAATCACTGTGGTTCTTGAACAATACATTCTGATCGCCTCTTGAAAATTCATGTTTTAAAAGTGCCCCTGTTATTGGCCGGTTTGAGCCTGCTGCTCCCTCTCTTACCAGTCCTTTGCCATTTTCATGAATTATAATCAGAACGTTATTATCAAGTTTATTTTTAAACTATCCTGGCTTGAAATATTAAAAATATTCCTGATTTATAATAACTTATCTACAAGGAATTCCTTGAAGTCTTTCTGATAGATTATGTGTTTTGATTAAATATGTCATTACTGGCAGGAAAGTAACCACTCTTAGAACAAATACTCGTATCTCAGATTTAGAGTGATGTTTATTCAAGGTCATTACAATTTTTTGCACAAGGAAGGCAAATTAAGGGAGAGGTCAGTAATTACATTACAATATATACATACTAATCAAGTGAAAATGCTTACATGGGGAATTTCAAAGAACCTTTGAAAGTAAGGTGTTAAACCAGAACACAATTTTGAAAGAGTAAACTTAAAATTTGTTTTCATTCAGTCTTTGAGAAATGCACAATTCATCACATACATTACATATTATTTCCATTACTTGAATTTTATATGAAAATATTACAATCTGAGCCTAAATGAATTAAAAATGAAATTAATTAACAGTAAAGTAATTTTTGCAAATATTTTTAATTTATAATATCTTATAATAATAAAGGTGTGTTATTTTTTCTTAGACTGTGCTCTGACTGAGAAAGAGAGGTGGTCAATGCTTGAATGAGTGGGCACTGAAGCCTGCTAGGGAGCAGCATCAGAAAGTGCTGTGGATAATCCAGATATTTGAATCATATGAGCATCTAAAACTTAATTAATAACTCCCAAGACTGACATGTAAAATATTACAAAAATGTGTATTCTCAGCCTGATAAAGAACATGAAAGGCAAGACTGAACTGGAATATACAACTCTTTGGGTAAAATCAACGGTAAATAAAATATTACTGTAAATGATATCATGATTTGAAAATTCCAGTGATGACTAGGGAATCAAACTATGGTCCTTATTCATGTTCACTGCTTCACAATAGGATTTTCAGGCTTGGTAAACTGTAAAGGGAAACTATTTGATATTTTGAAATTCAAAATTATGCTGCTTGAATTTTGTTTCATTACATTGAAATACAAATATATTTAAAATATATTGACACACAAAAAAAAACCCAAACCACTTTTAAAATGTCTGGAATACTTTTTGGCTTCATATTTAAAAAATTTGAATAAGCCTGAAACTATTTTTCTTTTTAACTTTTGGAACTGAAGACGAACTGCGAACGCCTTTAGTCATGCAGCAGTGTGAACAAGTTTTTCATCCAGACTCATCTCAGCTTTGCTTTTTAAGGAAATGTAATCTTCGTGTGCTATCAGTTAACCAGAGATGAGCTCAAAGGTATTGGTCTGTTGTGAGGATGGCATGGCCAATGTTTTTAGACATGAAAACTGTAATATAAAGCTCTTGCGATTGCATGTCTAGCAGGCTGTACTAATATGCAGAACTCAAGCATCAGCAGAAAATCAAAACCATTTGTTCCTTCACTGACTTTCCTATATACAAGCAGCAATAAAAAGATTTTTTAAAATAACATGAAAACACTCTACTAAGTTTGCATAGTTAAATAATTAAAAGTGAAGAAAAAAAAAAAAAGAGGTAAAGTACATAGAAAAGAAAGAAATTTTATGGTGCCCATACTTCTGCATTAACCTGTCAAAACTGTGGTAGAATAACACTTCTAATAGTCCTATCTATTAATGTGCATCCAGGAAGTTGAAGTATTCAGGCTGGTCATGCAAGTTCAGCTTTGCTTTCTCATAATGCTATGTGATGAATGATCAGAATCCACTCAATAAAACATGCTTATAGGAAAATAACTTGAAGTGAAAACATCGTATTATATTAAGAAGCTTTGGATAAAGCTGAAACTTTCAGAAAATTTTACAACTTTTTTTAAACTTCCACAATTCCCTAGGCAACATTTACCTAAATTAGTAATAGATATCAATATAACACAGGGAGATTTTTTTTCCCAAAGTGAATGAATGACATGAATGTTTAAACACAATATGATGTCAAAGTTTGATGGGGAGTTCAGATTTTAATACATTAATCTATTTGCAAAGGTACCCTCTTCATTGGTACGGGACATTCTACTTTGAATGTTGTGGAGTGTAGTTTTTCATGTTAAAAGGTATGTTGATTATTGTAGTGGTTGTAAGCAGGTCATTTTTCAGCATCTGCTTTTCAATGATGGTTTGCAATGAGAATGATTACAGTAGCTTCACGTCAGGGTGGAACATCATGATTGATGCTATATTAAGGAGAACATGGAATCTCCTAATGACTTTAATAGTGTCTATTTCTTTGTGGAATTTCTTTTCATTTTCTTAAAACAACGGGAACATTACTGATTGTATAACCTTATCCCCTGTCTCAGGTCTCCTAGAAACCCTGAACAGAAGATCATTAAACGAGTGATTGCTCTTGAAGGAGACATTATCAAGTAAGTATTTTAAGGCTTAGTCTCTGAGTCTTTATAGGAATAGTGTAGCTTTTCAGTGGATTTTAAATCAGTATCCTAGACAACGAGAACTTTCTAGTATTTTTTTTCTATCTACTCTTAACAGGGATGTCAGCATTGTACCTGTCTCCTTTTTAATGAGAGGAGAAATGCTACGCAAAACTGCTCACTCTCTCCCGAAAGGTACATGGGTGCAAATAATGCTTGTTTCTTAGAATATCTCTGTCACATGTCAAGGCAGGTGATTGTACAGCATTTTTTCAATAAGATTATAGGGTTGTGATTTTTCATTTAGAAAGTCCAGCTGCTGTTTCATACTGTGGTTGGCAAATAAAAGTAGGGTTTTTTTAGGGGTTGGGGTTTTTTTTATTTGTTTCAGATTTTTTTGGTTTTTTTAAATTTGTTTTATTTTATGTTTGAGACAAAAGACCCTCACAAATGACTGCCTTCACTGCAGTGTATAAGAATCTGTAGGGAATATGGTGGAACTGATTTGGAGTAAATTATTCTATCAGAAAAAAATTGTAGCAAGAGTAGACTCCAGAGTACTTCAAGACTTGGTTTATTCTGACAGATAAACCTTCCTACTGGGGCTGGTTGGAAATAAATTACTAGTAGATGTAAATCAAAAGTTTTTGTGGGAACAGTATTATTTTTATGAAAATGCTTGTTTGAAAGGGTTTCTTTTTCCCAGGTACAGAATGTAATTGGCATAGAGCTATGAGGGTAAATCCCTACTTTCCCACACTAAGATATGAATGACCCTGGGAGCTCTCAGACAATATGGCAGACTGAGACTCAATTCATTTAGGTAATGATTCTTGCTCTGGTGCAGTGAATACTTAAGAAGTATTTGGCAGCTGCAATTCAAATCAAGGATTTGAGTGTGGTCTCAATAAGCCCTAGTTAATAGCAGCACTAGTGGGCTTTTTGGGCACTATGGAATATGTCTGTGTCTTTTTTTTTTCTCTGTTACACTTGATATAATTTCTGTTTTACTGAAAAATTCTGAATCATCTCAGTTTGAGAAATAAAAATAAATTCTGACATTTCTGTGGAAGCAAAACATCTGAAATAACAGACACTAAGAAGATAATCTGATGTCCAAAAACTATGGACACCCACAGCTAAAACTAGCTATCACTTTAAAGAACTAAAAACATAGGAGTAGTGTGTGCAACTGAGTGATACCTTTTATAGATCTGTGTCCTTAAGAAGGTACTTACTCCTTGATGTAGTTGATATAAGTGCTGTAATCATTTAAGTGATAAGACTGGTATTCATGATTCAGTATTCCTCATTCATTTCTGTAGCAAAGTGAAAAAGAGAGAGCAACATAAGGCAACTGCGAGTGTTACTTTTCACTTTCTATATTATTAACATTTGTCTGAATTTTTGAAACTGAATACAGTTTTTGATAATACAAAAGACATTTAATAACTTAAATTCCAGCTGTAGGAAATTAATTATGCTATACATTCAAATGCCTTAAGACTCTGAACTTTTCATTAACTTCTGTGGGTGTTGTTGGCCAAATGGACAAAAGTGTGGGGCATAATAGCTGTAAGAATGTGTGCAGAATACTGATGAGCCTGTAGGTTAGTGAATTACTCATGGGTACAGAAGATTCTACAATGATCCTCATTTGTCTTTAGGAAAACAGGTTAGATTAATTTATTGATAGAAATATTAATCTCAGTAATTCAGATGTGTGTTTTTTCTATTTGAATGCATGAAAATTGTCCCAGAGCCTTTTGCTTTAACTGTAGAAACTAGTTTTTAGCTAAAGAATAAATTATTGGACTATTATAACTGAAGTTTTTATTACATATTATTGTCCCTTAATTGTGTATGTGTAGGAAATGTAAGTAATACTTGCCACTTTTCATAGCACTAGGGTAAAGCAATAGCTTAGATAATAAAATAAAACAGCAAAGCTGACAAGATTTTTCTAAAATATGTATTATTTTTGTAATGATACTGCAAGCAGGTATGTGACTAGGATATTTGTAAATGAAACAGACAACTAGTAACTGAAAGCATGTGTAGAAAACATAAATAGAAGATTTTGACTCCTGTTGGATGTCTAAAGACAGTCTTTATTACAAACCAAAAAGAATTGGTTTTGATATCTTAAGATTTTATGTCTATATATTTTTATATATTGAATTATTCCTGATCAGTGTACAATGATGCTCTGAATGAAATTGAAAGTAACATGGATCATGTACAAAACTGTATCTGAGAGTATGGGACTCTTCCCTATTGTTCTGACTCTTTTTTGGCATGGGTGAAACGTGATGCAAAACTAATATATACTGACCTTAGACGAATATTTGAACATCCTCGTTCCTAATATCAAGTCTTTGAAGTGGAGTATATATGCCTGTATGCTAAAACCCCCCACTTCTTTAGGCCTTTTGCTGCTCCATTGATCGATCAGAATTCTTTCTTGCTGAGAAAACATCCAGTCTCACTGCAGAGCAGTTATTTCAGTTCCAGGACACAGAAAAGTGGGAATCATCAATTAGATATGGTGGGATTCTAGCACTTATGGGGCTGTTTGTGGGTGCAGTGGTTTTGCGGGGAAGTGGTGGTTATATAGAGTTGCGTTGTGTTGGACATTTTATCTAGAAGGTCAGTGCAATGCACAAAGTCTATCTGTTGCTCTGCAAATTTTGCTTGGTGTCATGTGATGGAATTAATTAATACAACCTTTCAATGGTAAAAGTCTTCCAGTCTTCCATTGTGAAGAAAGTTTGCAAATAATTGTGAATTGGAAGGTATTTTCATTCAGTGCTCCATGAAATAGGTCATAGAGAGTACAGTCTGTGAGTCTGTAGTTACATTTTCACAGATGAATTAATTACCTTTATTTGATCTATCTGGTGCATGATTAGGGATAATTTGTCACAAGAATGGTGTGTTTTCTCATGTTATCAATTAAAATAAGTTAGTTGGCATTTTAATATTTGTTAATTACTGAAAGTAATGAAAGATCAAATAGACAGAGCCATTAGTATCGTAGGAAAAATTCCTTATATTTTGACTTGATTTCAGGTGTTATGACTCCACAGCAGAAAAATCCTGTTTTTCAGTTCTTCATTTCTAAAAGCATTAAGTAAGATAAAAATTGTGACATTTTGAAAATAATAATGACTGACTTCTAGTTTTTGAAAAGGAATGTAGGTGAGAGATCTATAGTGGGTCCATTTCGACCTTTCATTTTGTATTTTTCAGGTAGTCAGACATTATGGACTACATAGTACTTCACATTTTGAAATATGCTTTGAGGCATTAAAAAATGCTACAGACTGGCATTTCAATAATAAAATTCTGGCATTTCAATTTTCTGTACTTGTTTCCAGTCTAGTTGGTAGTCCAGCTGAAGTGAGTTTGGTAGTGTCTTGTAAATCCCCGGAAGCGTGCAGTACATGCCACAAACCTGTAACAGATAATTTAATCTGGATAAGCTAGTAGAATTTCCTCCTCAAAAGAATTTAAAGAATAGACAGAAAATCACCATTTAGCCCTTGAGAATGAATCTGTAGGTCACCTTATATATAGACAATATTGCAAAGTGTAGCTCCCATAGATCAGGTTTTGTTTTGTTTTCCATGGATTCACAGGAGAATTAACTATAAGTAGGAAATTATTGCAATGGTTCCTGAAGACTGTTTAAATGATAATTCTTCCAAAGGAAGCCTTCTTTTAAAAGTCAATATAATCTAATTTGTTAAAAATTAATGTTGGTATTATAAAACACTTTGAATAACTTGAAATTAAATGTATTAAAACTCATCTTAAATGCACTAGTGGAAATTCAAAAATCTATAGTAATCTATCACAGATGAGTTATGGTATGTTTTCAGTAACACAAATAAATGAAGGTTTATGTGAAGGAAATCAAAACTGGGATTAAACTAGTAACATTTAAAATTAAGTCTGTTCAGTAACTTGCTGAACTAACTTGTTTTCCGTCTGTCACAGTTGCGCAGGTCTGCAGGAGCTTGGTGTGCCAGTTCGGTTTCTTTCATATAATTGTTTGCTTCTTAATATTGTACCTGATTTAAGAATGATTTGTGAGCCCCTAGGAAGCGTAATTTTAAAAAGTTTTGTCCAGGGATATTGTTAGGCTATTTAGGAATCAGTGTTCTGAGTACCGAATGGTTCAAAAAATTGCATTTAAGTGTTGCATCTTGCAAAACTGCTGTGAAGATGTGAATAAGGAAACAGTCCTTGTTTCTCAAAGCATGACAATGCGGAGATAGACCATTGTATTATTAGGCTGTAGGTCTAAACCAAGCTTCAGTAACTTTTCAACTTTTGCGACAATGTCCATCATTAAATTACAGACACTATTGCCACAGAATGTTAGGAAGGACAGAGATATAAAGGGGTTCAAAAAGGGAGTGGAGAATTAATAGAAATAAAGCCCGTCAGCAGCTATTAAATGCAGCAATCACAGTATAACTTCATGTACTCCTGTTGTCAAGTTCATGCAGGTTGCTATATTTCTTCCAAAGATCCCATACTGCCTTAAAATATAACCAAAATCTGGTCATTCTGTCCACTTGTTGGAGAACTCTTTCAGTTTCAAACAAACTGTTCACTACTCCATGCAGGTGTTTGGTTGCTTTTTTTTTTTTTCTCTGAGAGTAGGTGGCGTCCAATATCCTTTCAGTATGAAAAAGACAATCAAAAGGAAATCTTACTGTTTTTTTCACTGAACTACCTCGATTTCATCAGCTAGTTGTGGCTGCTATTTGTTTTCACTGAGGACCAAGGATGGTTGTCCAACAAAACAGCTGTCTGTCTTTGTGCAGAAACTCTAGTACTTGATAGCAACTTGTGTTAGATTATACCACAAAATTACCGCCTGCCTTCAGAAAAACTCAGACTTTGCCAGTGTTGTGGCACAAGAATGTCTCTATACGTAACATCTTCAGGGCAACCACCTGGCAGGAATTGCATCCAGACCTTTGTATTTGATCACACAGAAATAATTTTATGTTCACTAGTGCTGTAGTAAGAGTCTTCTTGTTCTCTCTCCAAACCCCACCACCCCGACATACACAGAAAGACCTCTGGTAATTTTCTGAGGTACTGGTGGTGTGGTAAGGTTCTGCTTGCAATGGCTCAAAGTTAGAATAGAAAAATGGAATATCAGTAAAAGACATCAAAAGACTAGGAACCACAGCTGATCATGATACACAGGCTATGTTTATGGCTGTATCCTATTCCCTTCTTACTCAAAGTCCATTGTCTTTGTCTTTGGGTTGTGAGTATAGATCTGTGAGTGTGGGGATCCACATTGACGAGAGTGCTAGTGGGATCGACAGAAATGAGAATTGATTGTGCTCTACAGAGACACAGCACTGTCCTCAGACATTAAAAATTTTGAAACATCTTTCCTTTTGACTAACTAATTGCAGTCTTCATATTGTTCTGTCTTTGTACTTTATGTATCTAACGGATGTAGTAGCAGTCAAACTACCCCTTAGATGAAAAACTTTTCATCTTCCAAAATATTTTTATTTTGTGGCCATGTGCACAGAATGCATATCTCATAGGATTTATGCAGTTTATTTTGCACTACTTATTGTTAGGTACTGATGGGATTTTTTTAAGCCAATGAAAGCTTTTGTTAGGTTCCACCTGTACTGCTCTGTCATGACTTCAGCATTGATCATATCCTTGCAAGTCTCCTAAATAGAGTTTCCATTGATTTTGATTCCATTTCCATATGCAGAGTCCTTGCATGACTGGACTCCATTTCTGTAAATGCAAATGATGGCAATGTATATCGGTACAGCGCCTTTAAGCTATAAAAATAATCTGACAAACCTAGGATGAAGATTTTCTGTATCCATAATGAATTTCTGAAGTTCTATAGATCTTTAGGCCCAGTAATGAAGGTCTGCAAAGCTGGATTTCTAAAATTTGGCATTCTTCATACTCATTATAAAATATGGAGAAATATTTTTGCATTAGATTTTGGTTGCCTAATATTTGAGGAAGGTGCATGAAGAGACAGAAAGAATAAGAATAGAAAGTTGAGTTTCAGGAAAAAAATGTACAAATGTGCTATCTTTTGTTTTCAGAAAATACAGGATAAAATATTTTTTCACAAAGGCAAAAAATACGAAAATGCAAAAAATGAAAAGACATCGTTTTCCAGACTAATTTTTTACTTTGTTTTCCACATTAGAAAGTGTGAGCGTTAATATTATAGTAGCATTTACTCATTGCTCCATGCAGTAAGGTCTTCATTCCTTTAATATCCGTAATATTTTAAAGACATATTTTCTTCTTAAGAGTACAGATAGCAGTAGTAAGATTGCTAAAAGATCATGTGTATCATCAAAACCATTTCTCTGATGTTTAAGTTGGTTTCATTTGTCAAAATTCACTGAAAACAATGGAGTTACAATGTAGACCCAGTGTGACCTCTGGAATTCTTAATATTAAAGAAAAAAAAGACTATAATATGATTCTCTGAGATTGTACAGAATTTGCAGTGTTAGCTTATAGAAAAAAGAAACAACATATCCTATTACCTCTGAAGTGAGGAGGTTTAATTTGGACAACACTGAGAGACAATAAGAGAGACCATCAATAACACTAGTTTTCACAGAGTTACTATTCAGACTAAACCCAAAAGTACTAAAAATTGAGTATGCAATTGCAATTGCAATATGTACTCAGCTACTCTCTATTAGTGTGCATCTGAACTAAGACACAAATGACAAATGCATCTACAGGAGGGGGAAAGGTTTTTTTTTATTATTTCTTCCTTTTTTCTTTTTCTTTTTTTTTTTTTGTTTAATTAGAGAAGCAGCA
Organism: Fulmarus glacialis; assembly: GCF_000690835.1. NCBI lineage: Eukaryota > Metazoa > Chordata > Aves > Procellariiformes > Procellariidae > Fulmarus > Fulmarus glacialis. The sequence continues at coordinate 19,741 of NW_009208218.1, forward strand.
CTCTAAAATGCAAAAAGCAGCATCTCTTTTAAGGTGGCATATCTGTGAACACTGTGCATAACGAGTGTCAGTAGTGTTCAAAGACTATTTTAATCTGCCAGAGTAATAAACAGCGGGGAAGTTTTTTAAATGCTCTGTAGGCACCTTGGAGTAAGATTTCTCATGGCTTTCAATAAATCCCTGTAGTTATGAAGCCCATGGTTGTTGTGAAGTGTACTCCAGAATATGCAGGAAGTGTATCTGCAGGCACTTATCACCAGCATTAGCTGTAGCTGTGTGAAGTACCATTCTACCCTGTGCTAATATATATTATAGAATTAAGAGAAAAGAGGCAGACAAGCACTTTATGTCTTTATCATTGAAAACTACAAGGATGGAGAACAGAAATCTGGGAGAGGAATTGGGAAAAGTACTGTTGAAGTATCATGGCCTGTCTGACCAGCACCTGAGAGCATGTAACTTTTGCTGTTTTACCCCACCGTTGGTCAGTTGTGAAGTTCTCTGCAGTGCAAATATCCAGCAGAGTTATGGTCACCACTTCAGTTCTCCTGACTGGCTTCCATGTGCTGGATACCGAGTAGAGACCAATGTAAGAATGGGTAATACTACTAATAGGCACATCTTTATTCTCTATGAAATTATTTTCTAGGATGTTGAGGCCTTTTGATAGGTTTTAAAGACAAACATTATGAACAGGGCTGTGATGCACACAATGCTGTTTTAGGAAAAGAAAAATAATATCGTGGCATAGACCATACATAGACTTGTGTGTCCAGTTTTGGGCAGGAAAGACATCGATAATCTGGAAAAGTTCAGCAGAGGGCCCCAATACCTCAAGCTGGTCAGGGGCTGCAGCACTTGACCTGTCAGGAGAGGCTGGGGAAATGGGACTTGTTCAGCCTGGAGAAGAGGAGGCTTTAAGGTCACCTAACAGCAACCCCCCCTATGGGGAGGTTAGCAAGAAGGTGGAGCCAGGCATAGTGGTGCAATGGGCATAACTTGAAAATAGAGAGGTTCAGGCCAGATAGGAGAATTTTCTCCATGAGGATGCCCAGGCTGTGGGGCAGTTGCCAGAGAAGCTGTGGTCTCCATCCGTAGAGGTTCAAGACCTGACTGGATAAAGCCCTCAACAACCTCGCTTGATGATGTAGCTAACCCTGGTTTGAGCAGGAGGCTGGACTAGAGACCTTCTGTGGGCCCTTCCAACCTGAACTATCCTATGATTCTATGATATCCGATACTAATTTTCAAATGCGTTATGCCACATTTAGAGAAATGTTATCTTTGTTAGCAGCTTAAACAAATACAGTGTATTAATCTCATTTAATGTTATCTTCTTAGGCATTTTTCTTTAAAGAAACACATTTGATTTCTGTTTCACTGAAAGTTGACTTGCTGCCAATACATCAGACGGCTAGAAAAGACACGCATACAAGTATAATCATCTCAATGGGAAGCTCAATAGGTTGTCTTCTTGAAGATTTTTAAAAAAGTGAGCAGCAAGTGAATAAAATGCACTAATACTTAAAAATCCAATAGTTAATAAAATGCTTTCATTTATTTTAATTTTCACAAATTATTTCCTTTTTGTTTTCTAAGCTACGGATAAAAATGTCATTGGTGGTCTGAAATTTGGCACTGAAATCCATACTTAGGAATCAGAATAAAGGATGTGTTTAGTAAAAATGGTCTTTGTCCTGAGCAGTTTAGGACTTCATCTTCTCAACGTTTAGATGGCTGCTTAAGTAGTTTCTGGGTAGAAGTTGAGCTCCATGTCAACTCTGATGCTCAGCTGTGTGTATCACATTAAAAGCTCAGTATGACAAGAACAAAGATGAGGGTAGAAGGAAGGAAATAGTATTAAACCCATTTCATAGAAGAGGAAGTCAGGATGAAAGATGGTGTTTTAGGCTTATGCACATATAAGAAGTGTGTGGGACAGCCATTAACTGAACTCCTTGGGTTACTCATCTCAGAAAATGAATGATAAGTTCATGTGTTTGTCAGCAGCAGATTTTTCTAGATGTACTGGAATGCAAACAAGGTTCAGAACCTGGAAATTCTGTGCACTTTCCTCCTGTAAATCGAAAGGACAATTTTTATAAGCTTGAGCAATATTAGGATCAGGGATATCATTATGTTTGCAAATTGAAAGAAAACATGTTGAAACAGAAGAGTCTACTCTGAATAATGTAAATAAATCTTACTGGTTATTTCATTTTACAGCAGTACAAAAGTGTTCTCTCTATCTTACTTGAATATATTTAGGGTGCTGAACTCAGCCAGTGACACGGTGAAGGAGTTGCATCCACCTACCAATAATGAGTAGAAAACTATCTTGTGAACCAGACTCAATATGGGGTTGTTTCATTATCTTCATTGTTATCCTGGCTTCAGAGTCCCAAATGATGACTTTTCTCTTTTCTTTTTTTTTTTTCTTTTTTTTTTTTTTTACTGAATTCCTTTGTCTCCTTTGAAAGAAGAATTAAGCAGACTTGCTGTTCATTTCAAATCAAGTAATGGTCAGGTAACTGCAAGTGACTGAGTTGGTGGTTTTTAAAGGTATTGCTTTTCTCTGCTCTCCTTCCATTTCTACACACACACACGCACACACTCTTCCCTCCTTCCTTCCACCCCCCACAGCTGGAGATACTGCTTCCTCATGTGATTCACTTCAGCTGACCATATGCATGATACTACTCCAGTCTAATTTCCATCTGCACTCATGTGTAGGGA
>NW_009208218.1:22486-26371 GCF_000690835.1 Fulmarus glacialis
CACTTTTGATGCTGTATATGAAAAAAAGCATAGCTTGCCTCCAAAGTGTTCTTCCTTTCCAATGCTTTCACCTGGGCTCCCTTTTGGAACTGCTGAAGGCAGCTTAAATGAACACCATGTACTTGGCATTGCAATGAGCTGACAGGAACCACATGTCTGCTTACCAACTCCAGCTGAAGCACAGTAATTTCTTAAAATGCACCGACACTGCCATTTGTGATCATCTGAACATACTCTCATAGGATCAGAGTGTCAGCTGGTATGAACCATCTTAGCTCTATTAATGTTAAGGGAAATAGGCCAATTTAGTCTAAATACAAATCTGGTTAAAACACTTTTTGGGATAAGAACATATGTAAAGAATACAAAAAATGTCACCTTTTCAAAGATTTATAGTTGATTTTATACATTTCATACTTTTCTGTTGAGTGGAGTAATGGATACAGAATTCTACACAGGATGAACTGATGATGCTTTATCTTTTTTTTTTTTTTAAATTTAGAAAAATAGTGTAAAGCTTCCTATTTGTTTGCTTCTTTTCCTCATTAGATTTACAGCCTGAAGAAGTTCTTTAGTGCCAGTGCATATTTTACAGCACTGTTTGTCAGCCATAAGCAATAACTGCCCATGTTTTAATTTGAAAATTTTGAAATTATTGTGTTTGCTATTATGTAAAGCTTGCAAATACATGTTGGCAGAAATATTAATTGTAAATCGCTCATTTAAAAAGATTGCCTCCATAGTTTTGCACTGCAAACTGATCTTGAAATGAGGGCCTGAATAGTTCACAGTAGCAGAACTAATAAGGTTTTGAAATTGATCACCCCAGTGGTTATGAGATTCAAATGAGAATAGGAGGGAAAATGACTATTATCTTTTTTCATTATTATAGAACTGACTATTGTTGACATTCTGCTTCTGTGAAGTAAATTGTGTGATGAAACTGTAGTGTATTTTGGGTATAATGGGTAACAAGTCATTAAGCGGGGTCTCCAGCATCTGTGCATAGGGGAGCCAAAAATATTTTCTGCTTTACTGTAGTCTGTTGGCAGTGATTGCACAAATAATTTCTGCTTGCTGACCATTATGCCACAAGCTTTTTAATATGCAGCCAAAAATATATTATGATAAACTGTATGTCATGTATTTCTAGAACTTCAGGTATATCCCAGATAGCGTTTTTAATGACTAGGTTTCAATTTTGTATATATAGCAAAAATAAATTAGTGTTTAAGGTATTCTAGGCCAGGATGAGGCTTTGAGCAACCTGGTCTAGTGGAAGGTGTCCCTGCCCATGGCAGGGGGGTTGGAACTAAATGATCTTTAAAGTCCCCTCCAACCCAAACCATTCTATGATTCTATGGTTCTATGATTTAATCATTTATTATAGCATGAAGGGCAGCAAGTGATAAATGCTGAAAAAGATTGTGATAGGATTTGCTATAATTGAAAACCAAAGCATACTGCCCTACTTGTAGAGGTGGGAGTCTAATAAGTGATGGACCTCTAAAAGAGATAGAATAGAATAATGGATGAGGAAATCAATGAACAAGTTAGAAATAGGTACGTACCTAAAAAAGAAAGGTGACCTTTAATGGATTTCAGGGGACTGACTTGGTGATTGGCTAAATTAATCACAGTTCCACTGCTAGTGCAACTTTCTGTGCAAAAAACCCAAAATTGCCTACATGTAACATAGTGGAAATAGGTGGCATGTATAATTAAAAGTAGCAGTACTGTGTGTCTGTTCCGGAGTATTATGGAGCATGTCATATTTCTGATATAGTATATGTAGGTATCATCATATTTAAAAGAAGGATTTAGATTTCTAGTAATAAAAGTCATTCTACAGTTTCTAAAGCTTATGCAGTACTTAAAACTTTAATTAAACAGGTTTTCAAGAATGGGGAATAGAGACTAAGTTCATAAACCAGACAGATATGCTTTGTAAATGAAGAAGAAAGCTAATTAAGCCAAGCACAACAGCATAATATTAATTTTTAAAAACACTTCAAGCATATTTGTAGTAAATCTTGCCACAGCTATTGCATATTTCCTAATGAGTTATTCTACAGTTTAGGTTCAGTATCTATGCTGCCAAGACTCCATAGCCAGGTAAAAAATTGTATCCTTAGGCATTATGCTAATGTTTATTTCAGCACAATTAACTCTTTGAGCCCAATTTATGAAAAGAAAAAGGCAAAAATGACATAAGGAATTTTTAAGTACCAGAATACTTTTCATTCCTGTAAGTTTTATTCGGCTGATATTAATTCTAGTTCCTTTGCAAGGAGGCAGAGGTTAATAATGGAGCACTTGCTGGTCTCTATCAAGAGCTCTCTCACATGGGATAGAAGAGGGCTAAATTTTGTCATATATATGGAAGGCAATTAAGGGAATTAGTGAATTGCTACATTTCCTTCCATATGAAAACAAAATTCAACTACATGTTTTTATGTTGTCAGATTTAGATAGTTAAGTTGAAAGCACTTTCTGATGTTTGGCTGCAGTGTTTGTTTGCGCTTCTATGTTTCCTCAAACTATTTATCTAAAAAATCTTGAACATTTTGAATTCTTTGAGAGATGTGATAAACCTGTTAGGCTGTTGTTTCTTTGGGTGAGTTTCTGTATTTCCCTAAAGAAAGCTTTAGTTTCCTGACAGACTACCAAGAAATCCTGAATTCTTGTCGTCTTCTGCTGGGAAATACTGATGGTGTTTGAACAGGTTCAGTTAGATCAGCTTTAGCTATGTTCTTTTGGGATCTCTACTACATAGAATCTGAAAATTTGGGCCAATTTTTGAAGTAATAACAAATGCCTGAGGACTTTTTAATCAAACTGTTTCCCTCTGTCAATTCAAATATTCCTTTTTTTCAGAGAATATAAAAGTATAGTTAATATTGAATTTTTCATAATTACTTTGCTTCTGTCTGGGCCACATAGACTTAAACTGTTTCACTGTTATAATTAGTAGCATTCTTAATCTTCTTTCCATCATTTATGCTTGAGATTACCCAAACATGGGCAAAAATAGCAGATGTATCAGAATGCTACATATATGTCTACTGATTTTTGTAGAAGGCTTCTTAAAATCTGGAGTATTCTCTGTGTTGCTCAAAGGCTGAGCAGACAGGCTTACCTGTGAGGTCCATAGCTGATGGTATACATACCCTTAATGAAAAAAATAACTTACTTTGAAAATTAAAAAAAAAAGAAATTAAAAAAAGAGAGTGAGACATAAGAAAGAGAAGAGAAAGCTACACAAGTGGCCAGCTGGAAAAGAAGAGACTGGGATATCTCCAGGCAAGACTCCTGTTCCCATCATTTTCTGCAGTGCCACAGATATTCCTCTGAACACTTCCCACAGTGACTACACAGTTACAGCAGGACCAACTCGGTTTCCTTGCTGGTTTCTTTTACACATTAGTGCTGATGGTGCTGACTGCAGCACATTGATCAGGTGCAGATGTTGCACTCATTTAACTGGTTGTTAAGTTCTGTGCATGTGTATTTCTGGATATTGCTTCCGGGCTATTTAAATAATAATTATCTACTAATGTTATTTACTAAGCTCTACAGATTCCTGACCTTAAAGTTATAAACCAAAAGCTGTGAAGTAAGAGGTGAAAGAGGTGGGAGGAGGAAGGGTAACTTAAACGTCAGTCATAATCCGTTCTCATGGGAAACCCAATACCGGAGACGTATCAAAGTCTTGCAATTCGACGACGCAAGGCCATGAGGACAAGAGCATTTGGGAGTGCAAGGTAAAAGTGTTGCCACAGCAGCCTTGGGGTATATCAGTGAAAGACTACAAAGTCAAAAGCAGACTTCAATGCTACAAGTTAATCCAGTTGGTGGCCGGTCACGGGTGGTGTTCCCCAGGGC
>NW_009208219.1:0-43442 GCF_000690835.1 Fulmarus glacialis
CACTGCCTTAGACCGCATTCCGCGGCAGAGAGGTGGTGAGAAAAGCTGTTTTAAGGAATACCAGTTTTTACCCAGAAACGTAAAATCTTCTTTTCGGCTTCTCCTAGTTTGAGACTTCGGACAGCGCGGGGCAGAGTTAAATTGGTGTTCCTGGTTCTGCATCGGATACCACGTCTTTCTGTCCAAAGAATAAAGCCATGCTGATAAAACAACAAAGTCTGCCATGCCTACTGTGGCACTAACAGCAGGAACATTTTCTCGTTAGGGGAAGAACACTTCAGCAGGCTTAAAGCCCGCTAGCTTTCAAACTCCCTTCTCATCTACATTTTCTTAACTTTTTGGTCACCCTTCAAACAATCAAACCTTAGCTAAAGCAGCTTTGCTTTTCATGACCAGTCGAAGCCAAACAATCATTATCTATGACAAATGTTTGTCTTTAGTAAGTCTCATTAGAAATAAAAGGAATATACCCACCTCAATTTACATTATTTAGTATTTTAATATTACACACGGTTTTAGAGTCCAACATGTGGTGGGGTTTGGTTTTTTCCTTTTTTTAAAGATCAAACCCATCTGTCTCAATGAGAGATTAGTTATCTCTATTTCCTACTTAAATGCCTCTCACACTTCTATTCTTACCCATATACTTATTAGAAGAGAAGCTGTAAACATTAGGATATTTATTTGCATTAAATTTTTGAAATGCACATTCCATTAAACAAGAATCGTATATCATGATTTTTACTATAAAACCATTTCATTAATCAACCTTAGTCTGGGAGTTGGAAGTAGATATAAGTGAAACATTAATACATCTCAACTTGAAGAGTAAAAGTATGTGCAAATGTAAAGGGACTCTCAGAAAAACACTTTTTACATTTTAAGAATTGACTCACTAGCAAGTGAAGTATGTTCCACCTACAAGCGACTGTTTTCTAGTTATCCACTATTGACTGCTGTATCCAAAACTGAAATGAAGAAACTTTTGCCAGCTCCAAGGGCAGCTTTCCAGAGATCAGACATATCTGTTCATAAATACACTGTGTAAGTAGACACAAACATATTCTAGAGTTGGAAAGAGGGACAGGCAGAGAAACAGAGAGCAAGTGAGAAAAAAACTCTGTTAACTATTGACTCGGATCTCTTTATTCCAGGGGAAATCAAGGAATTGGCTATGAAAGAAATAACAGCATATCACTCATACTAACAAGATGCAAAGAACGATTTCTCTCAATTTAGTGCAGCAAGCTGTAGTCAACTGTTGAAGAAAGAAAGGAACAGAAACCACACCTGTAAATGTCAGAATTCCTAATAAAATCTGACACTGACTAAAGTTTATCACCAGATGTATCTTAATCTCAGCTGTACAAGTTCAGATGAGAATATCTAGGGCCCTCTCAAAAGACCGATCGTCTGATTTGCCATTGTAACTGTGCAATTTCATGAAATGGCGCACCCAAGATAACTGCTACTTAGCAGTTTGCTTTCAAAGACAAAATATGAAATGTAGCTGCAGTTTTATACCAACATATTATTAAAATGTGAAAAAAGTTTGCAATTCCAGGCATCACTAAAAAAAAAAAAAAAAAAATTACAATGCTGGGTTTTCGTATCCTAGCACACGTATCCTTCACTTTCACATTAAACAGAAATCAGTTGCACAAGGAGTAGTAGCTCCGTAGAAAACTCTTGGCCTTTCTATGTTTCCAGTAGTCCAAAACCAGGAAGTTCTGTGATAAAACATAAAAATCTTCACATCCTTATGCCATTTGGTTAAAAAAATATCCTGAGTTTGTTTAAAAAAAATTTTTTGTGCAATTATTGGGATAAACAGGTTCTCCCCAAAACGCAGTAAATCAGCTTTTGTCACGAGCATCTCTGACTTCTGTCACACTGTTGCCTAAGACTGCATCTAAAGGAGCCCGTTTTTTCCGTATGCTGCGTCCAGAAGCAATAAGATCAGCATATCCCCGCTGGTGGGAGAAAGCATAAGCAGAACGACGGCCAGATATCCCTCGGCGAAAAGCACTCTGCCTTCGCTTCCACTGTTGTTCTTCTGCCATGAATTTCTTACGGTTCTTCTGAATCTTCATGCATGCAAAGACAGATTAGTTTACAGATTACACGGGAAAACAGCTTGTTTGCATTTACTGTCTGGGGAAACAAGCCAATACATCCTTCAACTGCTTAAAAGGAGGGTTCTTTTGTTTAAATTTGATTTTGTTAGAAACAAGAATATATGCAGTAACACATCACCATTTCAGGAAGACTTACTGTATTATTTTGAACTTCATTATTTTCATTTATCTTTAAATGTCTTTCATTGACGTGGATTCAAGATATGTAATTGAAAGGTATTCCTGTATTCTCATGCTGACACTTCTTTAATATCTTTTTAAACAACACTACCACAACTTCAACTATTGTCATACCCATATGCTATTTGCCAGCTCAAGGCTGAACAGAAGCAAACAAAAGCTGTCCACTATATTCTGACAGATAATAACGGAACTCCAACACAGCCCAAACAAAAACAGAAATCAGGCCATCAGTAGCTTCGAAGTAGGCTTCTGTGGTTTTACGAAGTCAAGTGCTCAGCCAAGACAAACGATGAATTAGCCCACACTGAACTGTGTGCTGAGCTTGTACCTGTACCTCTGCATCACACAGAAGCACACCAGGAAGGTACTGGGAAATAAGAACACCTCAAAGCGACGCTCTGCTTTGGATGGCAAAACGTCATAGCACCAGTCGTCACCCAGCTAGAAGGCAGGCTCGGTCTGGCCTTTGGAAAGCCCTGCTGCCACCGTCCCTGCCCACGGGACCTGAGCTCCCATCTCGTGTAGTTTTTCCTAGGGCACACTCAATTATCTCTAATATTAGCACCAATACTGACTCCTGTAAGTAAATACATGCCAAATTAACCAAAATAACTTCAGACTTTACTCACTCTATCACTTTCCGAAGGCCAAATTGTCATTGATAAGAAACGCTGTGCCACTACAGGAAGTAAGCAAATAGCGATTGATAAAATTATGGTCAGCCAGAGGTACGGTTGTCTCAGAGCATTTGGAGCAGTACCTAGGAATAAAAAGAGCAAAAAATTAGTTTATGACAGATCAAGTAAACTAGTTATAAAACACAAATAAGATACTAAAAGCCACAGCTTCTCTCCTGATGACGTAACATTTAGGTATTCTGTTGTGTATCACAACAGCAAGCTTTTATTCAGAGACTCTACTATGAAGAGAGCATAATAGGAAAGAATATAAAGCACTTCTATTACAACATATCCATATTCATGTCAAAGCCCTTTTAAGAGTTACAGAAGGCTGCAAGACAAACGCTTGGTTGAGATGCATAGCTTTTGTTCCGCTTTAAAACATGCAAAGCAAGAAAAACTCCTCCCGGTATGGTTGGTATGTATGTGGTCTAGAAAGCAAGCAATACTTAGTAGCCAAACACCCAATCTCATAGAACGTTCTATCAAACTAAGTAGCAGTCACATCTTTATAAACTTCTGAAACGCATAAAGTATTCAGGTAGAAGGAAGTTATAAAAGAAGTGTAAAACATTACTTAAAGGTCAAAGAAAAACACTGTATTAGAGGCAACTACCTTTTTTCAATTGTGTTCAGCTTAAAAATGAGAACATAAAATTGAGGGGGTTTGTTATTTTGGGGGGGGTGGATATTTAGATCCAAGGCAACGTAAGAAAGATTTGTCACTAGGAAAATTAGGAAGCGCAGTTTTCCTCAGAAAAAAATTTCCTAATGGCTGCTACTTACACCTCCCCGGACTTCCAGCAAAATCCCAAGGAGCTGCTAACAGCATTTGGCTCTGTCTTACTTTGGTCTTTTACCTTCCACTGATCAGTTAGAGCAACGTGGCAAACACATACCCTGCCAGATCATCGCATTCCCTTTACTTTAAGCTGCCCCACCAATTTTAACTTAGTTTTCATTTGCAGACTCCTACTGCTGGGCAACGTCAAGTTCCAGCTCATTTTCATTGAAAGAAAAGAAATATTCCAATAAAGCAACCTGGCCCCAAACATAAACAAAACCCTTCCCTGGAAGTGAATTAGTATTTAACATCATTTCCTTTCACAGGTGTCAGGTTCATGCCATGACATTTTGGCCATCGTTCTGCTCAAGTTACAAAGCTGTGTGAGACAGGAACAAGAAACACGAAACACAAGGACTGACCTGTGAACTGAAAGCCAGAAGGAAAGAGAACGTGGATTCCAGCACTGTGGAAGTCAAATGTAATACCAAAGTAAAGTGCAATACTGCCAAATACTGAAAAAGCATTAACAAAAGTCCAGTAAGACGTATCCAAGCCAATCTGAAAGCAAACAAAAGCTCCAAATTAGTTTATTAACTCAAAATAATGTCAACTACTCTGAAGACTGACAGCGTTTTGGTCAAGTCATCTCTCATCCAGTTACACGTCAGCCAGAGAGAAAGCATCAACAGAGAAGAGAGAAGGCAAAAAGGGGAAGCTTTTTGCATATTATCACGGTTTTAGTAGACAAATTTAGAAATGTGACCAGAAAGTGTTTTCAGAGCAACAGAGATCAGGAAGCTAAGCTTACTTGCCTGAAAATTGACGACAAATATAAGAGAAGATGCTGCTGTGACAGCAAATGACTGATAATCTGAAGGTGCTTCTCCATCTTGTCCCATAGTTTTAAGGTAAGCTCCATATGGTATGAAAAAGATTATCAATGAAGTTATAGCTCCATGAAGCAAACTTAAAAAGAATTTCTTGTAGTTAAAAAGTAAATCTTTCTGTCCCAAAACATACAGTCCAGGGAACCGAAGACTCAATTTGTCGCTCACATCCTTAATAGAGGGGGAAAAGAAAAAAAACCAAAGTTGCTGCGATTTCTTGGTCTCAGTGTGAGCACTGAAGAAAGAGTAAGAAGCTCAACTATACAACGTCCCAAAGGAAATGGCAGATTTCTTTTCCTTTTCAAATAGCAGTGTGGGCAGCAGGACTTTGCAGAGTAATACATGCAACTAGGAAGAACCAAGTCTGGAGGACATCTCTCACAAAGTTGTCACATATCCCATTTCCAGGCTTCTAAGTTTTTAGCCCATTATTTGCAAAGACAAGAATGTCCACAGTTGCACAGCTCTTTACAGCTATGTGTTGTGTTGCAGTCCTTTCCCTAGAAGATGGGGGCTATCATTGCATGTCCTGACTTTAAGTCAAATACTCCAATATTTAAGTCAAATTTAAGTCAAATACTCAAGTGAGAGCTTAATTTGGTACTGAATTTATTTCTTAGCTTTTATCACAAAAGAAAGCAGAAACATTGATTCGCCTAATCAGCAGGTAAACCTTGTATGGAAAAACAAGCGGAGAAGGCCAAAAGCACTTGTCCCACTGAATTAAAACAAATGCTACACACCAAGACTTCCTGTCAAATACAGTCATTTAAAATTGTGCAGTGCCTACATCTTCAGCTCAGAAGGGTAAGCAAGGAGTATCTTTTCCATTAACAAAGCCGCCTGTTGCTGTGCTGTGTCAATGATGTCATGGAATAGCAGGCACTTAGAAGTATTTTTAACAAATGTTATTAGCACTGAAGACCTCTGACCCAATTAACTTTGGCTATTTCAGTAACCCTCTGCTTATTGTCTCTTGTTACCTCACACACTGGGAAGAAGAATACGTTTTTAAAAACCAAAAGACCAAACAAAACCCCCAAAATGCCTTGTACATAAAACAAAGCAACCAGTTTCAGTGTAATTAAAGACTTGATGTTAGATGCCTTTGGATTCATCTATTGTTTACAACATGGAGAATACCTGGTCAAGCAAGCCAACTAGCAGAACCGGGAGACTAGAATACAATACATTGTACAGCGTGATGAACCAGTCTTCATAAGCTGTCTGCAAGAAGAGGAGGAATTTCAGTAGTTAATGATTTCTTTTTGATTACACCTTTTCCTTTCAATTCCTGAGAAAATTCACACGTGCTCTACTATAGCATTAAATTACCTGTCTCAGTGTTTACCCAAAAGGCAAGCGGCATCTTAGCTCAAAACTCTGTTGAAACTATTTTTAGCCTGTATTAAGCTGCCCCACTCCTTATAAAACCATCAGTGTTACCTGACCTGGAACGCTATCAAAACTGAACACCTCACACTAAGTATCATTCTGGTTAGCATAACTGCACTTGTGACTGTGATGAGCACTTGGCATCTCGCATACAAGTTTGGGAACCCTGGTTTCTTTTTATGTTCTTTTTTTGCTCTGTCCTAGGCATCCACAGTTTCCATCACAGGAAACGGGATTAACCTCAGGCAGGGCTGCTTGTCTGTGACTACGGCCCTGACCCTCCATGCTGGTCCATGCAATGACATCTGCCTGTCTTCTGGTTACGCCCATGGAGATGCATCTTAACTCTTAAAGTCCTTTCAACACAACCTATCAACACTATGTGAACTTCGAACACCACCAGTTATAGCAAGCACGTTTCAAGCCATCCTAGCCAGCAGTTTCAAGATAAAAAAAACCCTGAGTTTGCTTTCCTACTGATATATACATGCACCATGTCACTTCACCTAGGAATATCTTAAGTAGCAGGGTTGGGAAAGGTTTCCCAAACCGCTATATAATAATCTCTTTCTCCCCTCCTCCCTGTACAATCATGATACTGACATTAGTGTTCTGAAATCATAACCAACTGCTTAGCTTGTAACTAACTAGCTTAGTAGTTATCACCTATTCTCCTGCAGAAATTATTGATGATAACTTCAGGTTCCCATCACTTCCCAGGTTAAGCCTTTGCTATTCTGCACTGACAAAAAGGAAGATCTGCTTGTTAATATTACATATGAGCATGCCTTCTTACCTGGGCAGAAAAGCCATTGAAGAAGGAATACCAGATGTGGACTAGTGTAAAAGCAAAGTTTTTGTAGAAAAAATATCTTAGAAACTTGCACATCCTAATGTAAGACCATCGTCCGTGGACCAGCAGCAGTCTTTGGAGGTAGCGGAATTGCCCAAAAGAGTAGTCACTTGACATGACGGCTTGCATCCCTTCTTGGCCACTGATTCCAACTCCAATGTGGGCAGCTAAGTTAATGAAACAAACACCACACACTGTGTTGAACAAAGGGAGAGGAACAACATGACTGAAGGCAAATCTTCTATCAGTTCCTATTCTCTGCTTCAGGTTCTCCTGCCTCATTTTATTTCTGTATACAGCACAAAGGCTGCATTAAAGACTAACACAACAGTGCATAAGCCCTTCCTTGCCCTGCTATTTAATGCTCACGTCTCCATCGTTGCTTGGATTCTCTCTCAGTGCTTGTTCCGTCAGAATGGACACTGGGAAATTTGACCAAGGGAGAACTAAGCAACGAGACAAAGCAAGCAAACCCCTGAACGAACTGGCCAGGCAGTTTACAAACAGACTCCTAACATAAACCATATCCCAGAAGTTTCTTTCTCAGTGGGATTTCTTAGGAAGTGGTTCAAAGAGTACCAGTTGCAATACAGCACGGCTAATACCTCCAAGCAAGGGGCAGCTAAGCTATTGCTTTGTTCTTTACGTTACACTTTTGTAACCCACAACATGGTAACAGATGTAATTCAAGTGCCTTCTCAGGGAACATCTACAGAAAAAGCTAAAATACATCAGCAAAAACCACTAACCATTTCATAAAGGGCTTCCTCAAAAAGGGAAAGCACAGGTTTAGAAGCTAACAAAACCCAAATGACGTTAACGTGGGTAATGGAATAGATGGTAGAGTCTTCGGAACAAAGAGTAATAGCGAAGAGACTGCAGAAGAATGCCCAGAAGAGGTCTTTCCTACTGAGAGAAGTTTTACAGCTGCCTTACTTTTAATCATGTTTACATCATTGGCACCATCCCCAATAGCCAGAGTAATAGCTTTCTTGTATTTCTTCACAAGCTCGACCACCATGGCCTTCTGCTTTGGAGTCACTCGACAGCAGATCACAGCCCTGCATTCACAGGCCAAATCAACAAAATTCTGCTGCTGCTGTTCTTTGTAAGCTTCAGCCCTTCTTCTCTTCTCAGTTTGATTTTTTTTCTCTTCTGCTGTTCTGGGGAATTTCAGTTTAAGTTTATTTTTCTTCTTTTTCTTCTCTAGCAGGATTTCATTCTGTGTAACAAAAATATTTTATGTTTCCTTCTACTCTGCTTCAAATTGCACTCCAAGTACTGCCTATAAAACACACTTAACTTCATTATGCTCCCATCACCCATTTATAGCGTTTTAATAAAATGCTCATGCAGACAAGTGAACAAAGAGCTACAGAAACAATGAAAAGAATGTACTTGGTGGGATTAACAAAAGCAGAATGCTTGTATTTAGTGTCACAGCACTCCTTGCAGAGTTCAAAGGAACATTTCTTCTGATGGGAACTAATTCACTTTTGAAAACATTCTGGTATTTAAACTTCCCTCCTACTTCCTCATCTCCTAAAGGAAGCACAACCATGCCCAACACATGTGGAACCGTCCTATAAATACCCAGGTTAGCTCTGGGGCAGTTCAGCTGGGGTAGGGGGTAACAGAGACCTGCAACTTTATCTGATGCTCCTGCTAGATTACCTTTAGGCAACCCCAGCCTGTTTCCTATGCCTTATACACAGCTGTACATTTCTTTATACAAAATAAAGATTTAGGGCTGGAACTGAAGCGTGGCAGATGGTCCTTAGCTGTTCACTGGACTTTCTCCTTTACAGGTGTCTGTAAGATCAGCGTGCCAACAGGGTGGGTAATAGTCACGGAATTACTGCTAGTCACCTTTCTGCTAAAAGCTCTTCTCTGCTTTCTAAGCTCCTGTGAGAGCACTATATTGCAGGACTGAGCAGGAAACTTGTCTTCTGTTTCTACCCTTTCACTCCTATCTCTCATTTCAAGCACAATTTCTGCGCCTACAGGAAGCCATGCATCCTGTAGCACTGGCAGTATCTCCTTCTCGTTTTTTTTCCATTAGACCAGAATCCCCAACAAAGAATAAACACGCTGAAAATCAGACTGTGCTTTTGCAGGGGCTTGGCTTTACTTTGATGGCAGCTACCAGGGTGATTTGAAAGGCCCAAGACGTTCCTTATTTTATTGAGCACTATTTTCAACCTTCAAAACCAAAAATACCAAACAGATGTGTTCAACTGGCGGCACAATGGCCAAAGAATTTTCATTGATTGGTTTAGCAAAGCAGACAAATGAACAGAGTCCTCAGTGAAGGACACTGTGACTTGGTGGTACCCCCAAAATCTCAAATTCTCAGGAGAATATCTTTTGTACATACCAACCAGGAGCCAGTGATTATTAAAGCACGATCTCTACTACCCTGGAAGAAGGGCTCGTTCATTCTTAGAGAGGAATGTGTACTTGATCCAGCTCTGTTCCTCTGGTTTTCCAACCTAGTTTGAAGAAGAGCACTGGAAAGAGAGGTGGATACTATAATAGAAAAATCGAGGATAAACTTTAAGCCAGATCAGTCCCAGACTGAAAATCTGCAAAAAAGAAATGCAATACATGCTGCAAGGACTTTTTTTGCCATATATTAGGCGACGTTCTAAGCAGTGCTAGAGCAACAGTGAAAAGAGGATCACACTGGTTTGACATCCTTTCTGTTTTGCAAATAAGGAAAAATTTGGAAAAACGAGTCGGGAATAGTTGTGACACTGTTACAAGGTCCTAGTTCTCCTCCCAGCCCCATGTTGTTTTTCGTTGGATCTAACCATTTTGACAAATTCTTTATGACTAAGCGCTGAATACCTTGTGATCCATTGTGTTTTTATAGCACAGGCCTGTACTGCGTGGGAGCATGGGATAGGGTGAAAGACCAGCTGGGGTAATGCTGGAGTTCAGGGACAGGCAGCGAGAGCAAAACCTGGCAAGTACGCAACTTTGGACTAGGGAGAGACCTGCTTAGCCCACTCCAGGTGGGCTCCAGACTTGTCTGAGTTACAGGACAAATTTAATGTCAACAGTTGTTGACCTAGAATGTATAACCTCCTGCAAATAGGATATCACCACCTCTACCCACAATTAAGAGGCTGCCTTGTAAAATCACAATTCCATAAAAAGCAAAGAAACAGACTATGTACAGCTGAACAACTGCCAAGAAATACTGTTCAGTCATTGAAGAGTCACTGTGGGATAAACCAATGTTACTGCTGGGTTAATGTTAAAAACTGAACATTTTTAATTCCCACAAAAGAAATCCTTTGTGCTTTTCACTTGCCTGATATCTTCTCCATAGCAGATTGTTGTTTCATCTGTTAAGAGTTCACAAGAAAATCCAATATTTTCAGCAGTTTCTACAATAAAAAGTAAGAGAGGAAAATATTTACTTAAAGTTCTGTCAGGAGTAACTGTTGGGAGCAGCCAGAAGTACCTGAAGTCCTTTTAAGTAATTTTTAATTTTAGTTCTATTTTTAAGTAAGTTATGTTTCAGTATGAGAAGTTCCCTTTCATTACCACAGTGTGGATGAACAGGAAAAAAAAAAAAAATCATACATAGCACAAAGAAGCTGGGGGAATGCTTGTTAATTATATGTCATACAACTACTGTGTGGCAATGAAGGCTCAGTGGGCAATGGATTTAAAGTCAACAACAGGGAATTATATTTCCTATGCAACACTTCCTATGAAATGTACATTACTGTGGTGGAATGCATTGTCACAAGGTGTTTCGAATGCTAAAACTGTTAGTGACCTGGAAAAGTCTATCAGCCAATTCATGGAAGAAAGACCTACCAGGGCCTATTTGACTTGATAATGGAGATGCTGTCTCCATGTCAGCGCCATTACTCCAAAGGCATTGCAAGAATCAACCACAGGGTATGCCACACTATCTTGCCCTGTCCTTAACTCTGGATTTCTTGAACCAAGGCTGTTGCCAGCGTCAGAGAGATGCTGGTCTGGCTGCACCTCCATCCAGGCTGTAGTACAGCCATTCTTACTTACAAATTTAATGCCATTTTTTGAACTGACTTAACAAAATGTGTTGCTGGACTGCAGACTAGCGACTACCAAAAGAAAAGCAAATCAGTCTCTGTCAGCAGCACTTGTGATTATTTGAAAAGTAAGTTTTCTCTGTAAAAAGACAGCTTTGGTACCTGCCCTCTGAGCCAAGCAAGTCTGATGTTAAAAGCAAGCTCTCCTGCATTTGCTTTGCATTGGGAAAAGCAGTAGCTGGATACTTCCCTACAGAAGACAGTCACAAAATCAGTCACCTAGGCTAATCTGTTGGAGGAACAGAAGTTACACAGAAGCCCATCCAGTAACTCTGGACTGGCAACAGCTAGAATGAAATTCTGCACCTTGTAGAAATTCCTCCAGTTTTGATTTAAATGGACTTTCATACTAAGCTTTTCTAGAAACACATGCTTTATTTCTAGTCTGCATTTGTCCCAGTTTATCTTCTACCCCTTATCCTGTTTCTACTGGTTCTTTGGCTGTAAGTAAACCCACCTTTTTTGTCACCAGTAAGCACCCAGATTTTAATGTCTGCTTTTGAAAGTCTGGAAATAGTTTCTGGAACACCATCCTGTAGTTTGTCTTCAATAGCTGTTGCACCAAGCAGCTGGAAGATATTTGAAATGTAGGTATTTAGTAGGATAAACGTATAAAAAACTGATTTATTTTCAGTAGAGAATGAAACTACTCTGGGTATGTCTTCAAGCCAAGGTACAGCTCAAGCTAAGAACTCAGTAAAGACAAACTCTTGCATATAGAAGTGACCACACTGAAATACATGTACTAAAATACATTCCCCTTCATTCTATTAAACTCTAAAATTTGGCGTGGCTCTAAAGCCAAAAAAATACTGAAAAGATCTAAATCAGAATGTCCTAATAAACAAAGATAATTTATTTTCAAAAAGATCTGTTTCTTCTTAGATAAGAATAAAAGTACACTAAAAATTTAAAGCTCGACTTACAATCAAGTTTTTTTCTATTTCCTCATATACTTTGTCCAGAGCTTCATCACGATTAGTTGTAGCTACACTGGCCTCCACAAACTTTTTATTCCATGCTTCAAATTCATCATGACTAATGTCTTTGTAGCACAGGCAGAGTGTCCTAAGAGTTTCATTTGCAAAAATCTGAAAAATAGTTAAAAAAAAAAAAAACATATCCCCAAAACTCTTAATTTGCAATCTAAACGTAAGAGTTAAGATCATAAGCATTTGGTAAGTCTGATAAAACAAATCTGACTGCACAATTAGTCCTGGGTATTTCAGAAATGCCAAAAATTAAATTATAGTTGACAAATAGAACAGAGTGGAGTGATCTGGAATACTGATAACTATGAAAAAAAAGCATGTAAACAAAATTTAAGTTCACTTCTCAGGAAGAGACAATGAATGCATTTTTAAGAACATGCATGAAAACTTCTATAATTTTGATTATTTCTCAGGTTTGGGATGACTTGTAGAACCAATTATAGGTCTGCATTTGTTTTAATAGCTTAGGAAAAGGAAATTAATAATTATAGTCACAAATAAACAATTTTTCATTTAAAAACAGCATATAAAATACAAACGTACATCTAGTGCTTCTTCTGTAGCTTCTCTCTTCAGATTCCTTGGGTGCAACCGTTCATAAATTACTGTATCAGCCCCTTTACAATATAGCCTGATATTTCCACCTGATTCTCTTACTGTGGAGTAAAATATGAGAGGTTGGACAAAATGTTAGAGTACATTTAAATAAGGAATAGTTTCAGATTAGATTTTTCAGTCTACTGCTGTTAAGTACCAAAAATACAAGATCATGTTTCTTCATCATCATCTCCAATATTGTTCAATTAAGTAACTTGGTTGACAAGTGCATTTCCTCTTCTCTTTCATGACAGGAGAGGATATTTAAACTCCCAACGACTACGTTTTTGATAATGGTTCATACAGTATTAACATCTCACTTGCCCATAGGAGCTGGGCAGAGACATACACTGGAGAGATGATACACCATAATTATAGCCTTAAAAACAACAGATCTCTAACTGATTCAAGACTGACTTCTTTAAAGATAGTTGAAATTAAAACTAAAGAGCTATTTATATCTCAACCTGCATACCTAGTGTCCAATAGCTAGAGGAACATACAACTTGTTTGTTCTCTGGGGAAAAAGGGGAATAAATCATCTTTGCAGCATTTCTTCAAGCTTCTACTAAAGGGACCCAAGATTGTCTTCAGCAGAGGCCACGTCTGAACACCAGGACTGTCTAGTGGACACATTCACACCTAATTATAAAGCCTCTCTTTTGCTATACAGAGCTATGTGGATTAAAATATATCATAGGACTGTGTGTAACACAGCCGTAATTCTTGACTTCAACTTCCCTTGCACATACTTTTTCACCTATGAAATACAAATGACTTCTTCTATAAATGTTGGTTGTAATCAGCTTACCAATGACAGACATCCGTTTTCTATCACTGTTGAAATCCAAGATAGCAAGGACATCGTAAGTTCTTTCAATCCCCATTTCACTTATAGTGATGGTATTTTGTGTTCGTGAAAGAAAAACATAGCCAAAGTTTCTGGCCGCCGTAACCAGGGCCCCTTCGTCTGGGGAAGCTGCTTGGTAATTGAGCTGGCCTGTGTCATTGAAACAGTGAAAAGAAGAGAAAGCCAGGATATACCTGAGCATTACAGGGGTACTCGGACACCACGGCTAAAAAATTCACACCCATTCTTCAGAGTACTTGAGAGCTAGACATGCAATGCCACATCCTTTCCTTTTCTGAAGGGAGGTCTAATACACTGCTGCAGCACCAGATAGCAGTGCACACGGAGGAGAGGGATTAGGGACCCCCTCCTTCTTATTACGTGTACTTTCCAAACGGGGTAAGTCACTGAACCCTCTTCCCTCCAGGTATAAAAGCAAAAACCGTAACTTCTCTGCCTCAGAACAAATATAACTTAAATATCTTAATTTCTCAATACATTCATTTAAGCATTTTCAAAGGAAGCTCCAAAAGACAAATCCTTGGCCACAGACACCAATATAATGTAGTGGAAACAACCCCAAAAACATTAGTAGGAAGAGCAAGAAAGGACAGGAGACTGCTGGTTTCACAAAGATCTCGCAAAGGTAGAAGTAAAGCTGTATTACTCTTCATTCTAACGGAATCTTCCAACCTTATTTTTCACATTCATGAATTCTTCAATAGCCATTCACCTCTAAATTTAGTTTGTCACATTTTTGTTATTCATTTTGGTTATTTGCTGCCAATACTCTTAGGACAGACATACATGATCTGTATACGTCTATGGCGCTGTGCTTCAAGGAGTAAGAGCATGAAACCCTCATGCCTGTTTTCACACTGAAAAAAGGTGTCCAAATGTGTCTGTACTTTCACAGATGTAATGTGGAACCAGAGACTATGCTAGTGTCATTATTTTATTCAAGGTTTATGCTTTTGAGATTTTAAAGATATATTCGAACAGAAAGAAGACCTATAACATGAAAACACAAGACCTCTGTATAAACTATTCCCCTACCTTTCTAAATCTGCTGTTATTTAAGATGCGCATTTGCCACAACTGTAACTGTCATAAAGACAGTCCTCCTTCCATAAATGGTCAGATAAGTTCAGCACAGGGAATAGCACCGGCTCTTGCTTTTGTTTAATTTAAGTGCCTAGCACTCCTTCTCACTTAGGGGATTAACATTAGTTTCGGACCTCTCCCTTGTGCAACTGGATTTGAATTATTGTTTCCCCTTACACAAGAAAAAAAAGCACCCGAACATACTCACCATCATAAGTGTCAACCATGACTGTGTGACAAATAGCAAGCAGAAAAAAGAACTTTTGAATTTCTGGCTCTTTTCCAGATTTTATTTGCTCTATCAGATAGTGATCATAGAACGAGAACTTTCCGTCTGCGTACATGTTCCAGCTGAAATCCACTTGCTGCTTAGAAAACAGAAGAGAGAGTTTGAGTTATCTCATGTGCAGTTGCTTTGTGCCTACCTTCATCTCTTGACACTTTGGCAAGGGAACGTCCCCTGTCCTACAGACCGCAGTGACTTCAGCGCCAGATCAGATCGACCTACCTCTGGGTGGCTCTGAAGCTGCCCTGCTCCATCCCGGCAGTCTCCTGCAATGCAAGCACCATCAGTTAGAAGGCACGGGACAGAGTAACAAGGTTTTTACAACTCACTCACAAAGTAAAAAATATATAGAATATCTACCGCACTAGAACAGCTCAGATTTTAAAAAAAAGCAAGTTCTTTCACAGCCCTTAGTATCTTTGTATACTAGTGACACCAAAGCAAATATAAGAAAAAAGCATGCGGTGGAATTGTCATGAAACATCCATGTTGGTGTAACACAGCTTTCACTGTCAGAAATTCCTCATCTCTCTTCAGGAGTTAGGATGTTGAAAAAGCACATGGTGCTAGCACACTGCATTCTTTGTTATTTGAACCGACCAAACAATAGTTTTGGAGCACATATGCTGCATCTTCTAAATACTGAAATCCAGACAAGATTGGAAATGGAAGTAACTAACACTGAAATGAAAAACTCCTGTTCTTGTTAAATTTTCCTATTTGTTTCTAGATAAATTTTGTCCCTGAAGCATTTCTACCAGAAGTAAAGCATTCTGTAAATTACTCATTTCTGACTTTTCTACTGGAAGTTTCCACTCAGGTCCATGAGTTTCCCCTTTTTAAAGGGGAAACCGGTGGGAAAACCCCAACAAATCAATTTTACTGGAGCTTTACTCAATGCCAGGACTAAATCATGGAAGTTCAGTTGAAACTAAAAAGACTCACGTGCACCCAATTTCAAACAAGCATTAAAATTCCTACTCATTTATATAGATTGGTCAGAGGCTGACAGCTGTGCTATACAGGGACTTGCAGGGTCGTTCCCCTGTGCTCGCCATGGTTTTCACTACAGGGCGCAGCAGTGTGGCACAGACTTACCGTATCTTTGGCCGTTTATGCAACATTTTTTAAACGTCATGATGTTCTGTGTAAGCGTTCCTGTCTTATCAGAGAAGATGTAGTGGATCTGCCCCAACTGCTCGTTCAGCGTGGTGGTTCTGGCCTTCGCAGCCGTGTCCTTCTCAGGGTAATACATTTGCAGGTCCCAGTTTATAAAATAGCTTTGGCCCAAACGAATCACTTCAACACTAAATGAAATAAAATGAATTTTCTCACTCCCAGCTGCATCTCATATTTCAAAATAACGACATATCATCAGATCCAGGGGACTCTGACTATTCTCCAAGACTCAAATTGCTTATATAGCCCAGGAGCTTAAGACAAAACAATTACATTTACCAGCACATTACAGAGCACCATCACCCCTACACAGGCCACTCAAACTGATGTCGGAGCACACAGCTCAGCTTCAACAACACCGCAGTAACTGGGGAAAAGCCTCTACAGTCTTATCAAGCCAAAAGTATCGATGGTGCTGCTTCCATAACAAATAGAAACCCCACTTGGGAATAGCATTTTAAGTACAATTTGGAGAAGAGCGGATAGAAGGCTGGATGACTTCAAATATGTTACAGACAGGTTTGTCAAAGGCAAAATTATTCATACTTCATGGAGCAGTAAGGCCTCTCTTTTGAGAATAAATCTGGAAAATACAGTTTTTCCATTTTAATTTTTTTTTTTTCCAAGTAGTTTCCTTCATGCACTGTGACTGCAGAATTAGCCTGAGAAGTTAAATGCTAGCAGGACCAAGTCTCCAATTTTGTCAGAGATCATTGCTTGGGAGAATTTTTTCCTTAGTCGAAGTATAGAACAAATATGCTTAATACTGTAAGAAAAGTTTGATATCTTTAAATTCCGAGTCAAAGATCCTTGAGTGATGATTTTATATGAAAGCAATACAGATCACTTTCTTGTAAAATCTCAGTGAAGAGGGTGAGTGTATCCGGTGTCTTTTCAGTAAGACAGAGAATTAATATGCGTTGTCATCCAACGTGAAGCTGCATTTGTTACCACCAACAGGAAATTAAGTTCATTCACTATTAATGCATAAGTTAAGTAATTCAACCCTATCACCAGTTCAGCTATTAAAGGCCAAGGTATTTACCTACCTCACATAGAGGGAAATGGGAACCATGGTGTTCAGAACAATGATATATCCCCAAAAATTAAGAAAGCCACGATACGGAGGACTGAAGTCTTGTGCATCGTAGAGGTACCAAGACGAGTTGCCAATCTGCTGCTCCCAGTAAGTGTGTCCAATGGCAAGGCCAGCCGACAGCAGGATGAGGACGACAAAGATCTACAGTGTACACAGAGAGGCCTGTGACACTTCAGAAACACTTCCTCGACTTAAATCCCAAATCTCCATGTTTAAAATAGAATATTACATTTATCTGTAAGCAAGAAGGGGAGCAGACCTTTCCCACAAAATGGTCTCTTCAGGTCATCTGGGTTGTAATTTTAGTCTATTCCCCAAGCACTATTTTCATGTTTTTATGTTTATTTAAGCAAGCAGCGAATAGGGTATGCGAACATGCTCGGAGCAGGGACAGAACCGCAATCGTGCTGAGTTAAGTGCCTCTGCCTGCCAACAGGCCAGCGCCTCTCTCCTCCTTCCCCGTCCCAGAGAACCACACTCGGTAGAGTGCAGGTTGCAGGACAGTGAGTATTCCTCATACACACACCCCACGGGTGCTGGCCAAGGACAAAACCCACAGGTGTTGAATCTTTCAGGCTGAATGGACCTCTGGACCGGGGTCCTCAGGTCTCTGTCCAACCGTTCAGTGCAGACAAGCAGAAGCACCTGCAACACTGGGTTTGAAGCATTTTTCCACATCACATAGGCTGCCCTACACCTGCAGTTTAGGGTCACAGATTCTGCCAACAGCAAGGCACCTTTTTAGATTCCCTCCTACTTCATCCCAACTCATCAGGTCAAAGCAAAGTGGAAAAATACTTACTACACCAAAAAAAAAAAAAAGAAGTTTCCTAAATTTGCATTCACTCTATTCACTTTAAAATGAACTCAAACATCTGAATTTCAGACAAAAAGACTTACAGTATAAACCATGTAATTCATAAGGGAGTCAATTTTTGTCCTTTTAAATCTCGTCTTTCCACTATTTTTCATTATTTTTGTATCAGCACCTGAAAATAAAGGAAAAAAAAAAAGGGAAGATACAATACACAAACAAGTGCTAGTATTACTATTTTACAAAACTGGGACATAAAATACAGTCAATGTTTATAAGATAAAGACGTCATTTCACTCTATAGGGCATGCTTTTAGTTGGTAAATATTACACATGTTCAATTCATAAATACCTGCAAATATGACCACTCCATGGCAGAATTCTGTATTCCTGATTTTACACCCACGTAACAAAATCTTATCAGCATCCAGCGAATAACTGATGTTTCTCCAGAATAATGTTCCTGCAAACTTATCCAGTCGGTTATTAGGTTCTTCACATTCAATTAGACCTAAAAAATTTGGAGAATATGTTTAATATACAATATACAATATACAGTTAAATAAAAATGCATTTATTTGCACCCACCATAGAAGTAGTTTTACTTCATGAGGTGGTTTTTTTGAGAAAATAAGTGTTCTGAATAAACAATTTCTTTGAAATTTAGGGTGTACAAATACTCAGTGCTGTATTGCTGATATTTTAAATATAGTATCTTAGGGTGGCACTTTGCTTTCCAGATTGAAATAGCAGAAAGAATTCATTTCTGCACCAAGACCAGTACACACAGCATTTACTGCCAAATAGGGCACCTTTTGTTCACCTTTTCTTTTAATATTTCTCAAGTTTTAACAAATGCCTGCCTACAAGAGCATATGTCTCTCTGGATCTTACACTCTAGCATGAAGGCAGTGTTCAGTTCATTTTGCCTTTGAAGACTTTCTAGCAATGATCCCACAAGGAGAAGACAACCTTCATGCAATACGTTGTTATAGATACACATTGCCACCGTGCATTGCTGCACTGCGCAGATACCTGAATACTACAGCTGAAAAAGTGACATTTTACTTTGACTCTTAGGACTTGCCCTATTCCCACTGCCTACTTTATGATTGGCACTTGATGCTATATATTTGCATTTCCATCCCCAAAACTGAGCTCATCCTAAAATTTGCTTCATGCTGCAGTTACAGTTATCAAAACTGTGTTTCAGAAATAAATAAAGAAATGTAAATGTCAGCATAACTGCCGATTGCTACAGAGGAGCACAGAATGGCAGTTTCAGGCCAAAACACTGCTGTCTCTAGCCCTGAACCCCGTCTCTCATCAAGACTGGTGGATGTGCAAGGAAAAGTAAAATTACAGGCACAGACCACTGGAACACTTTCACAGTCTCGCAGCAAGTTGCAGCCAACAGAACTCCTGAACCAGAGCCGATGTCTTTGTGGGCAGGCTCTCCTTCCACATAAATTTGCTCAAGAGACGTTCTTTGAAAGCACAAACTTTTTACATCCACAACATCCTTCGGCAAACTGTGAATTTCAGCCTAACTACTTATTGTGTGAAAAAGCGTCTCCCTTCTGTTTATTTTGAATTTGTCAGTTGCTCATTTCACTTCACGTTCCTCAGTTCTTATACCAGAGGAAACCAGGAACAGTCCCTACTTGCTTACTTCTCCATGTCACTCGGTTTTAAGTCTCTTTCTTCCTCCTTCCCTTTTTTTTTTTTCCTTTTTTTTTTTTTAAAAGCATTTGCAATTTTAGGATTGCTAAAAAATTCAGCTTGAGATAAAACTCTGTGTCAGATCTCAGTAAAAGAAGGGATTTCTGCCCTTCAAGTTTCCACAACAAGCACAGAAAGCAGCTAGATCATAATGATAAATATGAAAAGGACAATAGAAGACAAAAGCCAGGAAGCCACTAACTGCAGAATCACAAGCACCACTGGCAACACTTCCGTCCCCACCCATGTTCTATTTACTTGTTCTATAAACTGCTTGAGCAACATTTGAATAGTTGTAAGAATATAACCGTACAAACCATTAAAGTCTGCCATCGCACTTTCTTCTTGAAGGTATCTGTGCGTTACCTCAAGTGCCATTTTGAATTTTAAGTTAGTCTCGCTAAGGAGAAAGGATAAAAAAGTCATTTTATTGAAAACATGGATATAGGGAAGAAGTTTGAACAAAATTAAATTAAGCAAATCATTATGCCATAGGTACCAACCTCCTGTTTTGAAGCAATGGCAAAGCCATGCATTTCCATGAATATGAAGCATGTGACTAGTTCTTACACTGGCTGATTTTCTTCACATGTGAAATCTTACCCCTTTACCTCTGCTCACTGTAGATAAGCGAAGCTTCTCAGAATTATTGTTTTGCTAATGCAATTATTAAGTTTGAAGCAATGGTTATTTGAAAGCAATATTTAATAACTGATACTGTTAAAAGCTCCAATAGAGAACAAATCTTTTGCAACACAAACAGAGCCTTGTTTTACACGCTGTTACAAGCCATCGTTTTTAAAGATTACTAAAGGTTGAGTGACGAATACACTGCTCATTCGGAAAAATGAACATTTCACCTCATTAGGTGAAGTCCGTATCATTATGGATTTCTCTAAAAGAATTCAGCACTAGCTTTTCTGACAACATGAACTAAAACATTTACAAAGCAACATGACAGACACAGTAAGATTTATGCTATCTAAGCAGTTTCTATGAAAAACTTCCACAGAAAAACATGTATTTTTGTTTTCCCACTGACAGGGAATAAGAAAAGTTTTAAATAATAGAAAAGTCCAGATTGGAAGAGACCTCTGGTAATCAACAGTCCAACCTCCTGTTGGAAGCAGGACATTAGATGAGATTATCCGGGGCCCTGTCAAGCCAAGCCTTGACTGTTCCCAGTGAGAGAAATTCCACCACTTCTCCGGGCAACCTATTCCAATAGTAAAAATTATCCACCATGCGAACAATTATTCTTGAATGCAGACAGAATTTCCTCTGGAGCTACTTATATCCATTGCTTCTTGTCCTGTCATTATGCATCCTTGTGAAGAAAATATCTTCACTCTAACTATCTTTGAGATACTGGAAGACTGACTGAATCACCCTTCTCTTCTCCAGGCTGAATAAATCCAAGTCCTTCACCCTTTCTTTATATGTCACGTTCTCCAACACTTCAGACATCTTTGTGGCACTCCAGTGGACCCTCACCAATTTTTAATGATCCTTGAATTGTGGGAATCAAAAACTGGACACAGTTTTCCAGGTGTGGCTTAACAAGTGACAAGTAGAGTCTGAAATACGCACTTCTTGCTCTTTTACCAATAAGCCAAAATTAAATCCAAGAAATCCTTTAACAGAGCCTTACCCATCTAGTTCAGCTGTCTCTACGTAGCAGAGACTGTTTGGTTCTGAGCTGGAGAGCAGCAAAATATCAGCCTAGAACAACAAATAAATAAGCATCAAATAAATCCAATTCAAGATTCATACAGAACTCTGTAGAAACATAAAACAAGTATATCTAAAGCACTTACAGGAACGAAAGTATTTTTCTTCAGACGAATGATATCACCAACTTTAATATCTTTCCATTTTGTGTTTTTGAACCTAATATCAAGATAGTTTAATAATTATTACTATTTAATCTAGTACACTGTGCACTCTATAAATCTTGAAATATTGAACTTTCCTTAGTACAAAAACATTACGTCTTGGTAAGGTGTGTTTTTTCTTTTTGGAAACTTTTAGATGGGGGTCTGTAACTTAGAAGTCAACCTACCTCTTCTCTTCCCTCTTCACCTATATATGAATTTCTGTCCTTCTCTCCAAAGAAGTTGCTCTTAGCACAGATTTAGTGCCACAGAATTTAGTTTAAATTACTCCTTTGGGCAATTCTCTTCCATTTTTAATTAGGTTTTCACACAGACGTGTAACAGAGAACAAAAAACTGAACTTTCTCTATCACCTATGGTTTAAGATCTGTGATGAAACTTAGCAACAAGGCAACAAACATTACTTACAAAGTTAGGGAGGGAACAGTACAAACCTTCCATCCCTGATGACTTCGCATATTCTATTATTAACCTCGTTGTCCATCCTGTGACGAGCCTGAAAACCAAGAGTAGAGAATGTACTCCCTACTGCGTATCACAGTTAAAAAAATTAAAAACACTGGGGTTTTTTGCTTTTAATATTAACAAAACATGTTTCTTACAATGTCATCCACTAGGTCTTTGACTGCAGTTATTCCCAGCACCAAGAGTAAGGGCACCAGCGTTGTATACCATGACAGGGTAGTTATTTGGGGAATCGACTACAAAAGACAAATAAAATCAGTTCAATACAGGATTATTAATCAAGCTCAATTCAGAGACATTTTAATAGTGATCCAACTATAACATAAGAAAGAAAACCAACACATCAGAGAGAGAATTTTAAGTCAGGTTGTGAAGATGAACAAAATTCTTGGGGGAGAGTTTGACCGTGCTGCCCTACCTCAGCATCAGCTTCTCTTGAACAATTGTAGTTGCTCATATTTTCTGTTGGACCTTCTGTTTCGTGAGGCCATCATGTTTTACAGAGTAAAAGAAACATCTTTTCCCCCTGAAATTCATGAACTCTGCAACTAGCTCATCCTAGCTAACACAAAGCTAGTGTAGGTTTTTCCAGACTTTTGTTAAGATGGGCTTAGTTTCTGTAGTAGTTCAGATCTAGTCCCTTACAAAGTACCCTTCAATTTCGTGACAGGACAGCACTGAATTGTGTCATCAGTATTATTCAGCTCAGCAGATTAGTACCTCAAATTCACTTCAGAGTTAGTATTCTCTCCGACTTTCTTACCTGCAAAATGAGAAGAACGAGGAAATAGAAGTTGGCTGCTCTTTTAAACTGTTCAAACAGATTCAATGGTAAAAAAGTGACAGGGTTGTACTTGTACGTCTTAATTGCATTTCCCTGTTGAAGAAAACGAAATGTCATTTCGAACAGCAGATTCTTCTTACATTACAAATGTACAATGCATATTTTTAAGTAAAGCATTTTACTAATGAAATCTTTCCCATGAACTTCGTTAGAGTTGTACCTTTCCTCAACAGTTTAACATGGGTCACCATCTTAATGAGATAAGGCAAAAAAGGTCTATTTCACTGACATTAACATACCCCAAAAAGCATCTCAGACTGAAGCTTTAGCTACACTGAGGACTACAGGGCATTGCACAGTCACACTGTGGGGAGATTACAGCCTCTCCCCAGGTAAATGACACAGTGCACATGGCACTGCCAGATGAGCACAGAGAAGGGGAGGAAACTTCAGTGCTCTCCTCCTCGGCAATCTTCTCTGTAACGCCTTTAAACATTATTTGCTAAATACACAATTCACTATTAGGCATATAATTGGTCTCAGGCATCAAACTACAAATAATGAATCCAGATACAATTAGACTGATAATTAGACTTATTCACGAGGGACAATGTCAGATCCAGCAAAGGTTAACTCTCATGAGTGCCAGTCACTACCTAGTCCAAGCATGAAGGATTTCCATTTGAATAGCTCCAGTTGTAGCAGTTTTACTAATAAAAGTTCATACTCATGCATGAGATAATCCTTCCTCAAGTCGGCAAGGCAGGTATCTCAGCAGGTACAAGGGAACCACATGAGCCAAGGCATCACAGATAAAGCCAGACAGTCCATGTGTAACCGTGCAGCCCAAGCCTCCGTGACTCAAAACGAGCACCACATACAAGCACCATAGCTTTATTATTTTGAAAAGTTAAAAAATTAGGAACAGGGGAAAAAAAAAAAATTCGACCTTTTGTCTTGATAAAAGAGATAAAAATGTCTCCTTTATCATAATTAGGTGGATTTAGAATGACACTGTTTAAATGACTAGACATTCCCAAATGTCTATTTTTAAGACTGTCCCAGTCTAGCTTAATCAGGATATTGCTTAATACTACACTGAGACTTCTTATATGAAAGACGACTCCTATGCAGACATTTGCAACAGCCGTAGTTGAGCAGATAAAACTTGGAATTTGGACTGAGGACACCTAGCTTCTAATTCTCTATCTCATCTTAAACAAGTCTCTTGATACCTTGATTTTCCATTCACAAACCCAAAATCAGTTATACTTCCCCACCTTTGATGGAAGTCCTAAGGAAGTGTTAATTGTGGCTTTTACACTAATCAGCAGTGGTTGGAAAGATCTTACTGAGATTAACAAAGTATTCACCCTGACAAGTACTATTAGCACATAATGGAGATAAAGAAAACTTACTGCATATTTGCTTTTTTTGAAGCACAGAAATATTGTTCTCTTAAACTGGGGCTGTTCATAGAAGCGTTCATCATTTGCTTTAACTTGCCAGCTGCAGTCTGGAAAAGACAAGGCAAAATGGGTCAACATCTGATTGTTACAAATCTGCCAGTTTCAGGTGTTCTCTCAAATGCCATCTTTTAAAGGTACTTTCAATTGAAACAAGACTGGTACATGCTTTTTAGTACATAGTCTAAAAAAAGGTTTTCAAGAAGTTTCCAGGCTATTTGTCTTTATTAACAAATAAAAGGTAATCTGAGGTAGGAAGAAGTGGTGATTAACAATTTGGAAGTTCTATGAGAAACTGAAAACCTATCAGGTAACATTTATTCATGCTAAATTCCTTTCTTTCCCCCCTTTTGGTGGTTTTGTTTGTTTGTTTGTTTGTTACACCTGTGAAGCAGGGTTTCTCAGTCTTTCTAGAAATGAAAAGGTCCACTCAACTTTTGAAAACAATTATTTCATATAATCATACTGTGCAATGGTTTTCATTTACAACCATAAAAAAAGTAAAAATCTGAAGTGCTCATTTTATTTCTTCAGCCATCAATTTTGTTTGATTGCTTGAAAACTCAGGAACATGAATTGCATTTTGCGGTAAAATTTAAGAAAACTAAACAAGTGATGTCTGCAGCAGCCTTTTGAAGTTTTTGACCATAAGCTGATAAAATTGCTTACAAAGCAGCTGAGCAATCTTGCTTCCTTCTGTCACCTTCAGTATTTAGCATTTAAAACCTGACTTGACATACAGCCTCCCTAAGGAAAAAGTTTCTAGAGGACTTGCTAACAAATCATCCGTCTCCACCTTAAAGTCCCTATCATTAATCTAAGTCCTACAAAGTCCATCTTTAAATGGGGTTCATCTAGGATGTACACAGCTTTTGGCTGACCACTATTTACCGCCAGAATGCCTCCTCCTGTCAAGTTATTTTCCATGCCCGCTCTTTCACAGGCTACCTCTTCAGATCCCTTTCCTGTGCTCAAGCCTGCATCACCGATAGCCCATTAATCCTGCTACCCACACCCACGAGTTCAGGCCCTGCCCACATCAAAGAAACTCCCCGCTGAACTCATTCAGCAGGTTTTTAAGCCGACCCACAGGAGTCCTTTGCCTGCCTGGGAAGGATGAGGCAGACAGTATTCTGAAATTCAGCTTTCCCGACTCATCAGACAAGTATCTCCCCCGTTTTCCCCAACCCCAATTGTCCTTAATGGGCGCTCTCTTTGGTTTCACGGGATTCTTGTGACCTAAGTGCACCCAGCACTGCGGAGCATGGATGGGGTGAAACTCCCGGAGGCAGAAGCGTGGGGTGGGGACTGGCACACGCTGCCAGGGACCCGCGGGGAAGCAGTGTGAAGGTGCTCCTGGGCTGCTGTGAGGGCCACTGTAAGGCAGTCATGTCTGATAAGGCTGACTCAGACTTAAAAACTCAAATGCAGACACAAAGCCTCTTTTTTTTTCTATCCAACACATAAAGCAAGTTCTCGTTGGACGTATCCAGGATCTTTACCGTGACTATACAACTTTCATTTCCAGCATGTTGGTTGCAAGCTGAGAAGATAGTAGAGAAATATTTATCTCGCTGTAGCACTTGTATTCAAGACTGCTTAAATGAAAACATACAGCAGATGGTGAAGATACATTGTGCATCCTGGTCAGGGCTTATATAGAAGTGCTCTGAGTCACAGGGTTTCAGCTGCCTTGTGTAAAATTTACAAAAAAATTTTGGAGGACCAGGTTTTGGTTTAAAAGAAGATAAGCATTACTAAAGTGCATGAATTGAGAAAGTTATTAATGACAGGACTGAAGGAAATTGTAAACATGTCTACAAGAACATTTCTTCACCACATTCACAGAAACATTGCAGTGTTGACGAAACCTTAGCACCCCAGATGGAAAACTGGCAAATTAGGTCTTAAATAAAACCTGCAGGAAGGAAGCTCCCTGAAATTACTTTAAACTGCTTGAAAGTAATATTAATACCTAATATTTGGGAAGCTGCATCAGTAATTCATCATCTTTAACGGAACATAAAGGGAAAACTGTCTTTGCTGAGGGGAAAAAAAAAAAAAGAAGCAAAAAGCATGACATTTTTGTAGCACTACCTGAATATAATTAGCTACTGAACCAGTCAGCAGATTCTACAAATTCTGCAACTTATGCCAGAAAACTATCTATCAACCAGAAAAAGCAGGCAGAGGATTTAAATAAACAAACAAAAAAACCCAAAGGGTCTAAAGAGGAAAAAAAAAAAACCTGACAAAGTTTGTCAACTGTTTACAAGCTCTATGATTAGAGTACCGGCCTACCAAGCCTGCGTGGTAACATCTCTTACCTCCTTAAAGCTTTTGCCCTAGCTCAGAGTTCAAAGGAACTCTGGCATATCCATAGCTCTAGTCCATATTTTGGATAATCATTTGGGTAACATTAACTGTATAGACAGCAGAGACTTGTGGTTACACTGAACTAGCGGGAGTTATGAGCCCTTTGGAGGGCAGAATCAAAACTGATCTCCCTGCTTTCAGATTCTCTCCAGTTCTCGAGGATAAAGGAAAAGGCACAGCACACTTCAGAAGAGAAATTGAAGGGGTAGGAGGTCCTGTTTTAGTTTTCTTTCTCTCTTTTTTCTTTTCCTTGTGCTTATGCTAGGCCACAAAGCAAACCTGTGGTTGCTGGCGTACTGTGGCTACGAAATAAAATATCTGATAAAATAAGAAGGGGGAGTGGAGGGAGAGAGCAACAGTTATGATGAGAACTCAAGAAAATATGATGGATGATGAGAGGCTGAAAAAACTATGTTTATTCTATAGACTATGTTACCTCAATCATCATAAAAAAAACCCCAAACTAAACACGTAATAGGTGGTTATAAAATGAAAACACATAGTAGGCATTTATAAAGTGAGAGGTGATCTACTGTTCCCTATTGCCACACAAACAGGAAGAAATCTATATATATTAAACAGGCGGTGGTTAAATAAAAAGTACTCACATTGCAACACAGGAAAAAAAAAAATGTATGTAGGGGAGTCACAGACTTTCCTTGGACCTGTTCCTTGGTTAAGAACAGGTATGTCTAAAACATACCAGCAAGGTTCCTCCCATCTATGTTCCTACGCTGGTGGCAGCACACAGACTGAACTTGACGGGTTTCTTTGAACTCCTACTCACCTTGCCACCTTTCTGTAATTCTGAAACTACTGCGAATAAAGAAAATCGTGAGGCCACAAAATTAGCACTGGAGCTGAAATCTCATCTGCGCAAGACAGAAAGCAGAAATACATGGAAACCAACTGACTAAACACAGCAAATTGGCTAATACTGGTTCAAGTTTCCAGATGATGGGGAAGACAAGTATCTGAAGTCCTGTTCGAGCAGTTCTCGGACCACAGGCTATGTACATCTAGGGCCTGCCTTAATTAAGACGAGGTCACCATGCAGATCATTAGCTTTACACAACAAGCAGTGGCACAGAACTCTGCTTGCAGGTTGGAATGAAGCTGATTTTCGTTCTGACATTTGTTAAACTGAATTGCCATCAATTACTCCTCCACAAATTCACATAAGCCATTCCAAATCCTACCTAACGAATAAGCACAAAAATCAAATTGATCCATGCATAGCTCAGCCTCTGTATTCAGGATCATTTGCTACCCAAATCAAGTTTCTGTCATAACGTTACCTTTTTTCAATGTCTCTCGGCTCTCCTCAGTGTTTCTGTTGATTCGGTTTTGTCCTGGTTCAACCGCAGGCTGCCGACTGTCCAACTCATCCTCCGTTTCATCATCACTGTATGGCATCACCTCATCGTTAGGCTGGGAATCCTCATCAAAGGTGGTCTCCGAATCCCTTTCTGAGATCATGCTGCTAGCACCCTGCAAGCATTTTATAAAAGTTAGGGAAAGGAGTTAACTTAGCAAATGCTGGAAACCACGTCTCCGTAATTTTACTCTGTTGATGCACCAAAAACCATGTTTGAAACCAGTTTGCCTGGGACAGCGTAGAGCATGGGCTCGATTTTCAAGCACAGACCAAAGTCATGAGGCAGTTATCTTCACAGCAAGTCCTTCATTACTGTTCTGCTATATGTAATTACACGTGCTCACACGACAGACTACGGAACGCCCTGTGCTCATGACGCAGCACACCTTGAGTGGGATGTAGGAATTAGGGAGCCCACAAACACCTGACTCCCAGCGGCCATTACACGGTCCCCTGCGGAGCCACAGGAGCCAGAGCCCTGCTTGGCCACAGTGGGGCCAGGCACTGGGCAGTGCCGGGCCAGTGCGAGTCGTGCCATCGAGGGTTTGGGTCACGCAGCTGCTCCTCCATCCCGGTCTGCCCAGTCTCACCCAAACCAGTCCTCGCTTCCTCTCCCCTCCCCACAGGCTGAATGTCAGCATTTCTCATTGCACGATCCCACATCTTGGTGTCCAAATATCCGAGGAAGTTTATAACCAATTTGTGGTTCAACACACAAGAACAGTCAGTTGAAGCTGTGATGTGTGTGTGCATACCTCTGCCTGAAGCTCTTCAGAAAGCGCACACGCTCCCTAACCCTTGAACACTAGCACATTATCTCCCAAATTGGGATCTCCACTTTCCATAAAGTTTATTTAAATTACAGCTCTTGAAAAAACTCCCAACGTTGTTGTGACTTGGGCTGTTGCAGTTGGCTGTGATCTCAGATGGGAGCAAGACAGGCAACAAGAGATCCCAGCCTCCTCCAGCATTTTTAGATCACCAAGACGGTTTCTACAGCTTAAGTATCTACTGCAACAGGCAGCATCCAATTAACTGCTTGTAAACAAAATCCAGAAACCATCTACTCATGCGTAACTCCCCTCCAACCAAGACCTACAAATAACCACCTGCACAATTCCTAGGTGGTCTTCATCTACGCTTGGCCAGTTAGTCGACTTGCTGGGTGTCCTGGCATTTAGTAACTGATGTGGCAAAAGGGTTCAGGCCATTCTGACAAGTGTGTCCTGTTCATTTCTAACCATGCAATACCCAAATCTGTGGTACTGAAGCTTAAATTGCACTTGTTTCTGCAGATCAATGCTTCCAAACAGGCTCTGTCCTGTCTGTGCCAGGCACCACAACAACTGTAAGAAAATTAAAAACCGTGAGGAGAGGAGGGGGCTCCATCACCTTACCCATTTCTGCCAGGGCCCCAAGGGCACTAATAAGCCTCTCTGGCCCCGACCAGCCTCACCCCGGCCCACACCCATGGGACCAGGAGCCACATTTTGGCTCAGGCCACGGGCCCAGTCTGAGCCGCATTGGAGAACGGCCGGTCTCTAGCTGAGCTGTGGCCACATCCATGCCCCCTTCAGCTCTGCCTTGACACTGCGGACCTCTCCAGCCATCGCTGGGCCTGACCCAAACCCTGATCTACACATCAACTTCCCGGCTTGACCCTGGACCTGCCTCATCCCCATGGCATTGCCTTATGGCCTGGACTCTGGTTGGACCTGGCCACCATCTCGGCGCCTGTCCTGCCTGCCTCGTGGGCCCTGGGACCCCCATCCGCTTGCCCTCCCATGGGGAGCAGCCCTGGCAACTTCAAAATAAAACCAAGTTAAAGGATCGCTGAGCCAAGTAACATAATGTGCACAGCAGCTAGCTACCAAGTACCTGTCTGTTGACCCGTCTTGCAAAAAGAGCCTGGTTTTGTGAAGGAAGGCCAGTGCCACCCTATACCCCGTATGCTGTTGCTAACAAAACCAGCAGTCATTGGGGCTGACACCAAACCTTGTCGACATCCATGTTAGCTTCTATTTTTGCAAAGCTGAATTGTCTCCCTTCCTTAATATCTCTTATAAGAGAGAGATAAATATTACATGAGCACTTAATATGCTACTCAAATGACATGACTGTTGGCTGGGAGCCCAAAGCATGCAACACTCATGAGCCGCAGCACTGCAGTGCTTGCCCAGCACACAGGCTAATGTTTCAAGACTGCCAGTTTACAAAATAAACCAAACCCACCAGGTATCATATGAACACACAGTTTAATTTAATATGAATTAATAAAACTTCTCCCAAGACCCACTCAAGCTGTTAGAGGCTGCTCACTGACGCAATCAGCCAGGAATATGACAGCTAGTCACTAACACGGTTGTGGAACCTGAAACTTTTGTGAAAAGATCATTTGTTTTCCTAAATAGCCTTGCAGTTAGGGAATTCACCTCAAGACACAGGAGATTCAAGCTCAAACCCAGGCACCTGAATACCTCACTGTGATATTTCGGTTTATTTCTCATCTTTTTACTCCTTTAGTTATTTCTCGACTACTACTCCATCCCCATAAAATCTCGTATTTCACCTGATATGGAAAGGAAGAAAAGTATTAACCAGAAACCTGAACCAAAAATTTATTTCCAGAGCAACCTACTCATTAAAAACTTAACACACAGGGCCAGGACAACTTGCACAGACATCATTACAGGAACCGGCCTGTGATGCAACCCACGCAGTTTCTGGCGCGCGGTGGTCAACGAGCAGCTGGCTATAGGGCCCTCGCTGAGCGCAGTGCCTCGCCGTGGCGCAGACGCGCTGCAGCGGCTGCAGGCGGGCAGTTGCCTGACCCATGTCAGGGCTCAGGGGCCCCCAGGTTACATCAAGGTTTCATTCCGTCGGCAAGCCAGATAGACGCTGCTGAACTGGGTATTAGTCTTGCCTCTTAACAATTCTGCAAACTCTGACTTGCTGAGCAATACTTACAGCCAACGCAAACACTGACTTTTTCCAATTTTTTTCTATCCAAACAGGGCTATGGACAATCCTGCCCTTAGCCAACAATGCCTTAGCTTTGTAAGCAAGCCAGGGTCAGACTCTTCAACCATGTGCCTACTTTGGGGTTTACAGACGCTTAGATTTTCTTTGCACTGAATATCTGATCAGGCAGAAGAAATTCCTTATGTTTTCAATCACAAATTGTTTCAATGTTAGACAAAGTCCTTTTAGAGCAGGACGTAACACTAATTCCTCTTTGAAAAATATATAAAATATACATGACTGCAAGAAGCCCTGCAGTAGCCAAGGAATCTGCCCTGCTAATACCTTACATGGGGACTGCTGGAGGGGAAGAGTTGAAGATCCTTACATGCACAATCCTTAAAACAAAAAAATAGCACCAGATCTTTGAATCGCTCTCGCTCTAAGACAAACAAAATAAGCTCATACCCCTGGCACACAGAGATTCAGCCTTTAGTCTATTAATCTTTACTGATTAACTGATTAATGATTAATGAACTAATTAACCATGCAAAGGGCTAGATGAGATGTCAAAAAAACACTGCAGTTGTTTTCTATTATAGATGCATAGCTAAATGGAAATACCTAAAATACAAACAGAAGCAGCTCGTGATGCTAGCTGGGAACACCAGTGCAATGGTTTATTGGGGGGAAGATCAAATTAATTGTATTCACTTTACCTCCTTAAAGAACTAAACGGGCAACTGGAAGACCCCGCTAATAGAGAAAATCTCATTAACTGTTATCCTGCAGGCAGCACAACTCTGTCCGCTGAGCTGCTCTGTGCTGCAGGCAGCATCATTATCATTTCTGCAGAAGGCAATGAAATCGCACACACACCAGTAATTTCAGCAGCATTTACTAACCCTGATACCATGAAATGCAGAGGGCACCGTCTCTGCACCCAAAGATCTCATCACTAACATCCCTGGTAGCCAGCAGAGCCTCCCGGGAAGCATCGCTGCCTGCCTGCTCCGTACGCACCCTGCCCTTGGGAACAGTGGTCCGACTGATGGGGAGCACAGGCGGGGCTGTCAGCGAGCGCGTGGCAGCGGAGGAGCCCGGGGCTGGCTAGGAGACCGCAGAAAGGCACCCGCAGTCGGAAGAGAGCGGAGAGGTGTTGTGCGGCCAAGGGCGAAGGAGTCCTCCAGTGACAGGGTGACAAATTGGTTTAGAGTTAAGTTTCTTGGCACCTAGTCTGCATGGAAAGGGCTAGCTGGGATGTCACAGCCATGTCAGAAGTTCAGAGAAAGGTGGAGAGTGATCACAACGTAAAAGAGGAGACAGGAGGGACCGACAGCACGGACCAGCAGAGATGCCAACTAATACTGAGGCAGCTGGGGACGGAAAGAGAGCAGAGCACACATCCACCGGCACCTGGATGCAGGAAGGATGCAACAGAAACCAAAGGTGAATTAAACATGGCAGGAAGAGAGGGCGGCCACTACTGATTTTTGCAGCAGTCACTATTCACTAGGAGAAAAAAGGCACCACAATTTTAAAAAAAAAAAAAAAAAAAAAAAAGCTAGAAAGGCTATGCCATGCATGAGAAATAAACTATTTATGAACAGTGTTGAAATAAAATAAAAGCAATGGTCCATTCTTAAAAGGATCTACTCTCAGAAGAGAGACAGACAATTTCTTATGTTTGTGTGCACTGCTTATGTTCAGACTTGAGCTGAAATAACAATCGCCTACAAAACAGTCTTTCAAGTAAGGCAAAAAAAAGGTTTGGTTTGCTGGAGCTGGGGGTAAAACTGTTTCACACAAGATCCCACCTGCTTTTCCCGTTTCACAATAATATAACCCAAAATGAACACTGCTTTTACAGATCTTGCATTGAATGGACTAATTAAAAAAAGCTACAAATAACTAGGCTTTGAGGGCATCACCTTTCACATCAAGTTAGATTCAACCAATAATTAGTAATGTTTGAACATATGCAGTGACAAAGAAAAATAATTAGCAAAACAAAATTCCAACACAGCAAAAGCTGCACAGTTCCTCTCAGAGACAGGATGAGCATTTCATAAAACGAGATCTACTTGACTACATGTAATGCAAACTACACATTTAAACCCCGAAGGATCTTGCTGCCCAGGGATTGAGCTATGCATTTTCAAGGGCAGGAAATGCCATCCCACCAGCAGTGTTACACATAAGTAACTTTCCTAAATTCTGATTTAAATTCTAATGCTGCCAAAATTCACAAAGAGAGGTTTTGGTGCCTGTGGAAACAGTTCGGGGAGGGCCTGAGATAGAACAACACAGTTGTAACACAGTGCTTGATAAAATACTCAAAGAACACTTAAACCAGTTGGTTCTTGGTTGTATGGTCCTTATTTTCTAGCTCCTGACTTGAAGACAGGGGTTTTCACTCCATTTCAAGTAAGTCACAAAGGCAGAAACCCTTACATGGAACAAAACTTCAGTCTAGAGAAAGCATTAGATGAAATCAAGGTTTCCCCAACAGCTCAGTAGCCACTAACTGTCCATCAGCACCAGCCAGCCTCTGAGAGCAGGCATGCACAGCACCGACAACTTGAACTGCAGCTGCTTCAACCTCGCTTGCAGCGATAGCCAGTGCAGCAAGAAAGACTGCATCCCTCAGCGGGGCTGGGGTCGGCTCTGAGCCCAGGCGGGCACTGACCGGGGCAGCCACGCTTCCCGGGCCAGCGGGAAGCAATGATTAGCTCCCGGTTCTGGCATAGCAGGCATAAACCAGGCTAACAGTCTCCTTATTTTAGAAAATTAAGCTGATCCAACAGCAGGGTTGATGTATGGGAGAGGTAAAGGAGAGGAAAATAGTATTAACACAAGTTTAAATATACCTGCCTGAGTGTCATGGTTTCTGCTGGGATAGAGTTAAATTTCTTCCTAGTGCTGTGTTTTGGATTTAGTATGAGAAGAATGTTGATAACTGATGTTTTTAATTGTTGCCAAGTACCCTACTAGTCAAGGACATTCAGCTTCCATGCTCTGCCAAGAGCACAAGAGACTGGGAGGGAGCATAGTTGGGACAGCTGGCCAAGCTTGCCCATGGGGCCATGTGACATCATGCTCAGTATATGAATGGTAGGTGTTTCAGGAAGTAAGGAGCTACTTGTTTATCGGTCAGCGTGGGTGGTGAGCAATTGCATTGTGCATCACTCATGATGTATCATCATCATCATCATTATTATTATTATTTTCCCTTCCTTTTCTGTTCTATTAAACTGTCTTTATCTCAACCCACGAGTTTTTTTTTTCACTCTTACCCTTCCGATTCTCTCCCCGTCCCATGGGGTGGGGGTGGTGGGGCGCAGCTGTGTGGTGTTTGGCTGCCTGCCGGGTTAAACCACAACACTGAGTTTATTTACTAAAAGGGCAGAAAACTCTGGTGAAAATTCCACAGTGCTTTGGTCACCCAGCTTTTGTGTCTGCTCATGCCACAGGACAAGTACCAGCTAATTGGGAATAACTTAAACCTTGTAAAAAAAGCATTTACTGCTATTGTTTGAAGGCTATAAACAACAACAACAACAAAATTTTACTCTCAATTCTCCTCTGGAGAGCCACTGCATGTGACACTGTTGCAAGAACCTGGGGTCACAAGGAGCATAACTTTAATGCTAAAAGAATTAAAATGCTACTAAATTTGTTATTTTTATTTATTGTGGATATAAAAACCTACAATGTGAAGCAGAACAAGCCTAACCATTACATACCTGTCAGTCAGTCATCAGTCCCTTCACAACATGTGCCCAGCTTACAACCCGCCATCGTCTCCTTAGCTTGTTGTTCTGCACAACAATCCCACACGTTCATGCAGTGCCTAGTACAACAACTTCTCAAACCTTGCCACGGACTGTTTTAAAATGCAACATCACTATTTTAAGCAAGGGTCATAAAACACGTTCAAATAGTACAAAAAGCAAGCTCAGGGAGATCTTTCTGACCTACTATAGGTCTCTGGAGTTAAAACAGGACAAAAAAAACTACATCAAGATGTTTCACTGATATTTAACTATGTATTAAAAAAAGTAAATAAATGAAAAGCCTGATCCTCAGATATTTGGGGTTCATCCCATATTTCTTCACTCTAGAAAGATTACAAGAGCCATCATTACATATTAAAAAGAAAAAAAAAATACCCAAAACAAAATAAAGCAAAAAACAGGTAAATGCAAACAAGCTTCCTGCTTCAGTATGCCCCTGAACAAAGTCTTTCTTGGGCACCTGTCGAGAGGATCCCAAGAGGAAATCTAAACAGCAGCTGACTAGTCACTGCCTTGGCAGGCAGAAGGCAAATGCTGAAACTTCCATAGCTGCACCAATTCCGCATTTATTGAATCGTGATCATTTGCCACGCCATTAACAACATAATCCAAACAGAAAGCTGTCAGGCTTCACATTGCTGTGAAACAAAGAAATGCATTATGCCAAACCAAAAGGGAAACAGCAAAACCATAGTTAATAAAACACAGTAAAACCAATGTCCTGTTCAGTAAAATGACAGCGTATTTCAATCTCACTTGGGAAACTCCATGAAACATTTTAAAGCCAGTACTCTACTTGGAGCACCAACAATGAACTTATCAAATGATACTCATTTTCCTTGTCAGCAGAATAGTGTTGCAGTGGAGTAACAGTTAAAAAAAAAAAAATTTCATTTTGAAATTTCTCCACCTGGGTAGAATTTACACGTTCACCAATCTGCATGTTTTTAAAAGCCTTCCTACACTTATTAGATTTATTTCTTTACTATGTGTTATTAGAGAAAGAAACATTGAAAAACAAAGCCTACTTCCAGGAGGACTGAATATGCACTTCCAAAACCGCAGCTAGAATACCATGTCTAACATTGATCTCTGGGGTGGGTGTTTCCCCCCCCAAAGAATTTCTAGCAGATGCATGATTACTCCAATTACATTTTCCCCTAAGAGACAGAAGTAATTATTCTGCCATCTTCAGCTGTAACACACTGCTCACCTTGCCAATAACTGAGATTTTAAGCTAAAAAGGGAGCACGAAACAAAGACTGCCTGTTAGGTAAATAGAGCAACTGAAGGGACGCTTGGAGGACTGCAATCCAAACAACCAAAAAAGAAATCAGAGCCCACAGAGTACTTTGATAGCTCTATCAAAGCAGACACTTGTATTTAAGAGACTCAAGTCCATGCCCCAGCTTACACCCCATTAGGTTTAAGAATGATTTTTTTTATCCATGGGCGCACGTTTAAAGAACAGCTCTAACAATGTTTGAGAACTGAAGTTTGTAATTGAAAAGACAGCTCACGATCCACTCCCGGGTAAGGTTGCAGTTTTGTTTCTTTTAAAATAACCTGGTCACCAATATCAAGTCCTGTGCAAGCAAAACAAAACAACTACTTCCTAAGGATCAATTTACCTGTCCTTTCTGACAATGCAGATATAAAGCAAAGTATTTAATCCAGACAATGATTTTGTAAACCTGACTGTGGCAAAGGGGGTCTGAAACGCCTAGGCAGCGCACACCGAGACACGACCGGGGTAATCTCCACCTCCTCACACTAACAACACACCCAGCAAATTCAGCAGAACTCCAAGGGACAGAGACTGCTTCAGAAAAAGGAAGCTCTGCTTTGCACAGCAAAGCAGGACATATACAGAGGTGCACGCATTTTGTCTTAAGGCTAACATTCTTGATCTAAAAAGACAGCAGTGGGCTTCAAACAGAAGGAAAAAAAAAGCAGCAGAACAGAGGCAATGAGCAGCAGAATTCAAAGCATATGGATGGTTCATCCAGCCGACATGCAAAGATTTTTTTTTTTCCCACTTGGTGACAGCAATTCATATGGATATTATTAGCTATTGCTATTTTTAGGGCGTAAGAAAAGAAAGAGGATTCCCCCGACTTATGAGATGAATACATCCAATGCAGTTGCTTAAATGCAAGATGGTTTTACACCACAAAACACAGAGGAAGGGGTAGGAAACCACACCAGGAGCCCAACTTCTCACCACAGAAATTCTCAGAGGGTTCTATAAATATCAGGGAGACAACAAAATACTATTTGTTTTATTTGTAAAGTGAAATTCCTACAGCCACAAAAGTAGTCGCCACCTAACTTTCCACAAGCTGGTACAAACAACAAATGAGATAATAGTTGTAGGTGAGCATTACAAGATATCCAGAAGAACCGTTACCTTGGGACACTGCACGGCAGTCCATCTCCCAGCCTGATAATCATCAAGTTGGTAACATGGGTTCAGTTAATGCTTCTACAGTTTTTGCTCGCTATCTAATCCTCACAAAGCAGCGGTCAGAACTGAAGTCCTTCAATGGCAGGATATTGCATTTCTATTCTCACTTCAGTGATCCCAGCCAATAGAGTATTGTCCTTCATTAAAAATCTATTAATCAACTAATC
Organism: Fulmarus glacialis; assembly: GCF_000690835.1. Taxonomy (NCBI): domain Eukaryota; kingdom Metazoa; phylum Chordata; class Aves; order Procellariiformes; family Procellariidae; genus Fulmarus; species Fulmarus glacialis. The sequence goes on from NW_009208219.1 coordinate 37,417, forward strand.
TACTTGTAAAAAGCTTCTACAAGGAAACAGGCAAATATAAAACTAGATTTGCTTCCAAAATATAAGAGACAGATCACATATTACTCAAAACAGATATGAAACTTTACTGGTAACAAGTGCTTGGACAGGCAGATAGAAGTATCTTCTGAACAACTCAAACCTTCTAGCTAACCTTTATGACATTTTAAAAAAAAAAATAGTAGTTACTCGAAATAGCATGAAACAGCACAAATGGGCCAAGGAAATAACCTTCATTCCAAACCCTACTAAGCTTTGATTAGATTGCCATGCAAATTACACACTTTAAGCTCATCAATTTATACAGCTACTTCATACATAACAGTTATATTTACTTCATTGAATGACCACCTTAAAATAATTGAACACCCGCAAAATTACACTTTCAATGGGAACCATTTCTATCAGTCATTTGTTCTGAAACGCACTGACTTCTGTATGCATCCTTACAGTATGCCCTGACCGTGGTAAAGCCCAGCTCTTGAATGCCTTGGAGAAAGGCAACCTCAAGACTTTAGGTAACTATTTTAAGTCAGCTGTGACTGGAGGCACGCTCTTGCTCATCTGAGGCAGTCTCCATCAAGTACCATCAATGCAGTACATTAGAAGTGGGGCAAACTGAATCCCGAAGCTGAAGCCTCAACTCCTCCAAGTCAACCAGGTACACTTTGCATTAGGCAAAAAACCACAGCTTATAATTCAGAACGTATCATATGCGGTGTGTGCCCTTTAGTATCATCCCAAGTGCTCCCAATGACTATCGGAAATGGCACGCTTGGTGCTCGGTACAACTGACAAGCAGACTCTGCCCAGGTATCACAGACAATTAGGTTCCTGGCAGCTGACGTAGAGGCACACCCCAGTTCCCAGTGCTGCTTCAGGAAAACAGAACTGCTGAACACTTACACTGTGCATTACAAATGGGTCAGCTTACAGCCAAACCGCTCCAACGGAAATACATCAGAGCTGAGGAAATAAGCAGAGGTTTGCTTGTCTGTCAGAGCTCCCACAGCTCAACAACTCCTACAGTAAAGACATTCTGGGTTAGGCACGCTTTTCTGAAATAAGTATGCTCAAACCATACTTGAGAGCATAAGCAAATCAAAACCAAGGTAGTAAGGAAACAAACCCCTGACCTTACACACCTTCTTCATTGCACTGTGACCTTGGAGAAAGTTCCCACCTTGAAACCGCCAGCACATGCCTAACATGAGGTGACTCAGAATTCCCACCAAAAAAAGGGTAAAATTCAAGTGATTAAAATATGGCTACGGATAAAATGCTCGTGGTGAAGTAGTGCATCTACAAATCCCAGGACACCAGAACACACATCATACCTGACGAGTCCCAGATCTTCACCACACAACAGAACCACAAAAGATTCAAACAGCGCTTTCGGAGACTCAGGTTATCACTGCAACATGAGAAATCCTTGGGGAACCTGCTTTGTAAGCAACAAGTCTCAAACGGTTATATCATCTACTGCTGTCATTCACCCAGCCCAAGTTTTATACACATATGCATGTACAAATACGCGCACACACAATTTTTATATATAAAGTATTTATATTTTGACAATAGTACCTCATCTCACAGAAAACATTTATAAAAAAGGTCATTTCAAGCAATTTGTGACTACAAATTGTGCAGGGGCTACTTAGAATTTAGTCTGAATAGCAGAGGTTCATTTCGCTTTCCACAAGCATTAGCATCATAAAGTTAACATCTTCTTGTATCTATTGATTAGAAATAATGCATCTTACACAATCTGTACACTAACAGAGAATGAGCAATAACTTCATTAATATCCACCAGAGGAAGAAGACCTGAAGATGGTTAAACTAGTGAATAATTGATTTCTCCTTATCTCCCCCTACCACCAATTTTGAAATTTTAGCGCCAGGATAAAAATCTGGGAATACCACAGCGCAGACAACTGATGGAGAGTTGCGTGTACACAGCTATATGCTAAGGTACCGTCAGCCCACAGTGCCTCACTCAAAACTTTAACATTATGTTTATCAACTCACCCATGTTTGAAGTGGGCAACGGGAAGTGCCATAATTGTGCAGAATAAGGATGCTGGAGAAATAAAGACATAAGCAAACTTGCACTGTTATTTCCCACTATACAAACTGCTTTGGCAAAACGTGTGTACTAGAATGAGGCTATTCTGCCACAAAGAAGTCTCTTGGCACAGTACTGGGAGACAGCTATGGCGTCTCTTTCAGCTTGTACTGCAATAGGAAACACACACTCAGAGCCTCGTACGATGTACCGAGGGCAACCACTCATTAAAAAAGGTGTTTCCAAAAAGGTGTTTCAGCTATATCTTTTAACTGTGAGGATCAAGGACTTACCGGACTGGACTACTTCCAGCTCCAAGAGATTTTTTAATTGGCATCATCGTATGCAGCCAACCTTGTAATATCCACAGATGTTTCTTTTACAAGGAATCAACTCCAGTCCTTCCTTGGATGCCATAAAGACACTAATTACCTGCACCATCAGGAGGTAAACACCAGTCTAAAATTGTAACACTTCAGTACCACCAAGCTCTGTGAAATCTTACTTTCTCCAAAAGCTATTCTTTCTAAACTTGGGTGAAGGGAAGTGACAGTTTCTCCAATGAACATACAGAAGACCCAGCCAAACAAGCTGAGGCACCAAATCCCTGAAACCCCCTGCAGAGAGGTGACTGGAAAGAGGGAGTACAGTTTTGTACTATTGACAGATGTCCAAGACCAATCTTGGGAAAAAAAAAGGCAAGAAAAAAAAAAGCACAGTATCAGCAGAAGAAAACGGAAACATGGGGGACACCAGCTTTTGCTCCTAATGCTTCCCATCTCAGTTCTGCATGATCGCACCAACTGGAGAAAAGCACCTCGTCTGAAAAACAAAACAACACACCTTCCTCATAGAAGAAGCACTAGAATTAAACCAGTGGCCACTGTGTACCGACCAATATAACTACCTATTAAAATGTTAAGATTGCTATGTATGAAAATGCATGTGAGGGACATTCCAATATAAGTGAATTGATCACTATGAGCCAACAGGACTCTACACAAGGAAGAGATTAACTAGTCACCAACAATTTAGCAGAAAATAATAACAGAGATACCCACAGCCTACAGTCCAAGTTACCTGAGGCTAAGCAAGGATGGTTGAAGATGGGCCACTTGCAGAAACAAAATAGTAATTTTACCCATTACCTGCACTGAGATTTTTCATTAACAGACACGCAGACTTTCCATCATTTAAAGTCCAAGTCAAGACAAGTTATCTTTGCAGAAGATAATAAAGTTGGTAACCTTTGTCCAAGTTGTAGGTTCGAGTGTACTCTGAAGGGGTTTCAACCCGCCTTTTACAGAGATCGTTACGATACCTCTCAAGGTTCATGTTATAAAACAGCATATCTTTGTTTTAATAAAGGAAAAAATAATTATTTTTGTGCACACATAAACCATATTGTTTGGCATGGAAGATTTTTGGAACTTTAGAGTTATTTTCCTCGATATTGCCCTCCCCTATCAAAACCAGCAGGTATTTTTAACTGTGAAAAATAAAGGTTACTTCCTGCTAACAAGGTTGGCGATTACACAGTAATACACCTTTTCCGTCAGCATCTAAAATTGACACTAAAGATATTTTCCTAAACTGACCTTTATCCAATGCAGTTTGTGACTGAACCAAAAGACTGCATTACAGACGTAGCTTGAAACGCTTGTACCATCAGTGCACAGAGACCACCAGCCGCTCAAGAAGAATTCCCTGTATTGGACTTTAAATTAGGCTCCATCTGTAACGAAACAATGTTAGAAAATAGTTTCTTGGCTGACTTCCACCTCATGAGACTACGTGCATGCAATAACAAAAGAAAATTTCTTTTAGGCAAATAGTGAAATTAACTTGCCTTGCAAAACTTTCTTAACAAAAAGAGAGATTTCTGGTTAGTTCTCTAACGCCTTTCAAGCTACCTCCTCTTCCTCCTTTCAGGCAGTAAGTCACTTTGGCAACTGATCTGGTTCTTTCCTTGATTTGTTTCCTGTTTTCTCTACGCTGCTTATTCCTCCCACCCCCCTTTTATTTTTTTCTTTTAGATGTTATTTTGGTTTTACATCTCCCTGGGTGTAACTGTACACCATTTTGTAAACAAAAGCATCCATGAACTTGCTGAAATTGTCCATTTCTACTGTCAAATTAAAAATTTATTTCTAATTTATATAAGAACACGTGAGGAAAAAAAAAAACCACACAGCACTAAACATACCACTACACGCTACAGAATAATTTTGTAAGTTTGCCAAAAAGCAAAGGTGCACCAGCACTGCTCTGTCACAGAGCACAGCATCTTCAAAGCAGGGTTGAGAGCTCATGCACCATCAGTCTCCTAGGGATATAATGAGAACCATGTTCTTCACCCCTGACAAGTACAGAAACACAGAGAGGTTAAGTGATTTGCCCAAGGTCGTACAGTAAGTCACAGACAGACATAGGGTTAGATTTCAGAAGCTCCTGGCTAATATCCCACATTCAATTACATCTCACAAAGCATCTCAGAGGCCAGAAAAAGGAAACAGCCAAGGAAGAATATCAAACCCCCTTATAATTAAAACAAAATCAAACCCCTCCCCATATATAAATACAGGTAGCACATTACACTCAGGCCCAATATGATTACCTATGCCATCCAAATAAAAGCCACAACAACAAAAGAGCCTGGAAAATAAGTTCTAGCTAATTTAAATAGAGGGCTTCAATGCAAAGCAAGCAAGCGGCTTTTTGAATTCACCATCACAAACTGCAAAGCAAGGGACTAGAACATTCACACGCCGTCCCACAAGGAAGAAAGAAATGAAAAGAACAGTTTAGAAGTTACCGAAAATAAGCTTTATGATACCTACAAGTTAACAAAGATACAAATATGGGTCTGAGACAGATACAAAAGCAACCACACTCTAACGTGAACATCAGTAACAGCAATGCAGAATCTCACAAGGAAAAAGACAAAATGACCAAATACCACTTGACACCTGAACCAGACTTTGAAGAGAAAGACATACAAAAAAACAGAACCAAACAGAAAATTGTGAGCAAGTCTGAGCCAGTAAAGACACTTATGCTGGGAGTTAAACCCAAGGACTGCAGCAGCAGTTACAGAGGTAGGGACTATACAAGAACCAGGTTAGCTGTAAGTCCCACTGACCCGCCCAGGGCACTCTCCAGCCGCTTACATCCAGACCCCCCACCACACACCCAAGATAAAAGACACCGCACTGTTACTCATTACCAGAAACTATTTATTGCCAGAAGCTCCCTGTACAGTATGCCTTCTTCAGTTTCAAAACGTTTCTGCTGACATTCAAGCCAGTGGTGAAATACTTCATTAGCTGCTCCATTTAACACAGTTCCGTTCAGACTCTAAGAGAAGGGATGCTATTTAAGCTATAGACACAAAGCAGAAGGAAACATGACTGAGATACTGATTTTCTGGGGAGCCAAAAAATGCTTTTCATCTCCCAAGTGAGTGACTGACCTCACAAATAACTTTTCCAGTATTTTCTGTTGCAGAATTATGACAGTTCCTTAATATGGGCACCTATTACTGCTCTAAAGGCTGTATAAACATTGACTAATGAGTAATCACCCCACAACCATGAAAGCTACTTTCCTCATTTATAGATGGGGGGAAAGCCAGAAGCAGAGCAACTTGCCCAAGGCCACAAAAGCAAGTCAGTAAAACGGCGGTATCTGCCAGAGCTCAGGGAGAAAGCTCAGCTGCATTTGTTCCCCCGTGCCTTACCTCCCAGCAAATACTTATTCTTTCCTTAACCCAAAGCTTCAGAGCGGGAGACTCTGCGGTAAATTTGATGATCAACTGACGCACACCTTTTTGGGTGGGAGAGGCAGACTCAGTCCCTGCGAGGGTTTAGATCGACGTAGGCACCGAGGTGAGAAGAGCCCCTCGCGCGCGCGGGAGGCGCCGGCGGCCCGGTCGGTGCCCG